>NC_090893.1:19091482-19101482 GCF_036669925.1 Montipora capricornis
AATTCAGTTTAATTCAGAAAATATACATAACAGGAATACTGACAGAGTTGTTAGCTTTAATCTAAAGTACAGAGAAAGCAAGAGGAAGCAAGTAAAAAGTAATCAATGAATGAAATGATATATGAAATTAATCATATATTTAACTGCGGGTATGAAATCAAGCGCTGCTGTGGTCCTCGCCTGAAAATTCGGGTCTTTAACGAGGTCACGGGCTCAAACCCCGTTTTAGTCCTGAATTTTTAGGCTCCTCTACCGACTCTACGCAACTTAGAAAATTGCGTTCATAACTGCCGGCGAGGATCATAGGTTCACTCAAAAAGTAATCAGAACTGGTTTATTAAGCATAAAATGATCCATGACTCCTGTCCCCATCATATGGCAGTGGCAAAAACCTGAGCGAGGCTAGCAAAAACCGACCCTGCCGAATTACGATTGATGGTTACGACATTCTCGAGCAACTCCAAAGTTATTAGGAGGGGCATTTCGATCACACACGAAACACAAAGAACACCAAGCCATTTTATACTCGATGAATCTGTGCAAACTATGAGGCAGTTCTATACGGAACGATGACTGTTTTATATCCAAATATTTGATTGTTCCATTGCTCCTAACAATTGAAGGTTTAGCCTCGCGAAGTTTAAGGTTGCAAAGGGAACCCAAATATAATATGAAGCTCTAGTCTTGCTTAGCTTTGAGTGTGACTTTAAAGCCGATGAGACGTAACAGAATTAGAATTTTTCAATGCATTGTCAGGCACTCGTTTTTTGCTTCGTCAGACCCTCCATTTTGATTAATGTAACCGGATAAGAAAACTGAAACTTACTCTACTTCATCTAAACATGAGTGACTTAAATTAAATTACTTTCTTGATGTACAAGCAAAGAATACAAGGCCGGATAGTTCTATGCCACAACAAATAAATAATTAACTACACACAGTAGGCGAGAATATTCAATTCAGCTTACCTTGTAATACTCTCCTTGAAACAGGGTGAGCATCAACAAGGAATCTAGCCACAAATAAATCAATGAATAAGCAATATCGCTAGAGTGTTTGCGTGCGTGCTTCAGTCACAACTGAATAACCGTGACCGCTTTATAAAATAAGCGTAAGAACAATACCGTTATACTTCCTTGCTTAAACATAAAGTATAGAGGAAACAACAAGAAGCAAGCGAATTAATAAATCAGAACTGAGTCTCTCTCATTACGCAGTGAATGAAGTGCTACTACGACAAAAATATCAATTCTTCTTTTTCATTGGATTTGAAAACTATGTTAACTAAACACTAAATAACCCAAGTTCTTACATCTTGATTTCAAAAAGACACCTTTTTATTTTATCTGGAATTGTTCTATTTAATGGTTTGAAATCTTGAGGGAGCTGGATCGAGGAGAAAATGACGTCAAGGTCTCACTGGTTTAAGAATGCAATGCATGTGTACTCGGCTAAATTAATATACAGCACGAGAGTTTCTTGGCTCTCACGGGCATTTATTTCGCTTTTCTATTTCCATCTATTAATTATGTGATCGCATTTAGTAGGTTGAATCTTTGTATCTATTAATTTGATTTCAGATCGGAAAAAAACTCTAAGTTTAAAAGTTGCTTCAAAGAAAAAAAAGGTTAAAGTACCACCCTAATACATGCCGTGAATCTTCGGGACATCGTTCGGGTTTGTTTTTGAAAGTGATAACCAGTCCCAATTTTAAAAATGTGACGCTACGATGTGAAAACAAAAGAGCTGGTTATGTAAAACACTGGATTTTCCATTATAATGCCAGAATTTGCCAGTGGGAATGAGATTTGAGAGCTGGGAAATGGGATTTGGAAAAACATTCGGCTGGGAGATGGGATTGGTAGCCCCTCTCCAGGACCCTCAATCTACTATTAACCCTCGATCACTTAGTCTTAATCGGAAAATACTTTTTTGTACTAATGCCTTAGATGATAAAAGACCTCAGTTTGCTGACTTTATCACCCTTGTACCGTTGAAGATAAAATTGACATAAAAAAATATATCGCACTTATGACGAATAATTCCTCTGCTTTTGTTAAAAAGTGGTCCAATTTCTTAACTTGATTAAATTGCTTGATATCATAAGTTAATAATTTACATTTATCCTACGGTTTCCGTAGTTAGTAATGGTAATGGTAATGATTTTATATAGCACATTTTCTATTATCATATCCAAATGTGCTTTACAAGCAAGGGATCTATGGGTGAGATCGGACATCAGCATATATAGGGGCCGCTGGCAGCCGCTATCAGTTCATTAGCGATCTCACCCAGCACATGAATACATGAATGAATGAAATGAGGAGCTCCATGCCCTACTCTTTACGAATAGTGTGTGGGCTCTTTTAGGTCACACTGGGTTGTGAACATTCAATGAATTGTTGTGAGACGGGGCCTACGGTTTATAGTCCTTATCCGAGAAGACTTGAAAGTCTAACCATTTGCGGATGAAATTACAAAGGCAGCACTTTCTGCTCAGTTATTTTAAGACCCTGATTGTTGGTCTGGCCGGAGTCGAACTCACGACCTCCCGTAAGGCAGCCAGATGCTCAACCAACTGAGCCACCGGTGCGCGGTATTGTATGTTTCGTTTGTCTGAGTAATTCTATTGTATTTTACACGTCCCGTAAATAGTGTTTGTAATTTACACCGTGTAAATACTGCATTATTAAAATAAAAGTAAAATGTATTAATTAAATAAATTAAATAAATATAAATAAAAAACCCTGAATTTCGAATCTAACCGGATAAGAAAACTGAAACTTAGGACGATTTCCTTTTGTCAGAACTGGCTATGCTAGACCAGTCTGTTTGCAAAGAAAATGCAACAATTTGAAGGAACACTGGCATGATAATCCCTCGCATTTTTCTGGAGGAGTACATATCATTCTCGAAGTGCATTGTATTTTTAGAAGGCGTTGTAGAGTTAGTCCTTCCTTCTTGTCAAAACAAAAGTGTCCTTTCGGAAAGCGTTCGATTCCAGACTGAGCGTCATTTGTGGGTTGAGTTTGTTAGTTCTCTTCTCTGCACCGAGAGGTCTTTTTCCGCGTATTCCGGTTTTCCCCTCTCCTCAAAAATCAAAATTTGACTTCATTTGCGTTGATTATTGATTTCAGTTTACAGTGTCCCCAATTACTGCTCCAGCGCTAGAAGAACTAGACACTTAAATAAAGCTTTTTCTTCCTTACTCCACTTCTTACTATAAAATACTTAATTGACTTATTTTCTCGGTGTACAAGCAAAGAATAGAAGGCAGGATAGTTTATCACACAACAAACCAATAATTAACTAAATAAAATACACGGCTAGAATATTCAAATAGCTTGCAATACTTTCCTTGAAACAGGATGAGCATCGACAAGGAATCCAGCGACAAATAAATCAATGGATAAGCAATATGGGTAGAGCAAACACTAAGTGACCCAAGTTTTAAGGCCTTGATTTAAAAGAGCACCTGTTTATTTTAAGTGGAATTTTTCTATTCAATGGTCCGCCATTCCTAACTTTAAAATCTTCAGGGAACTGATTCTTGGTTACTTTCAGGGCTTTTAAATTACATTAAAAAGAAAAAAAAAAAACTGAGACATACGTCATCGGAGCTGGTTTGCATTGCATGAGTCATATATTCAGCCACGAGATAAGGCCATACGGAGCAATGAGCGACTTACCAGTGTTGGTCCAAACGGATCCTTTTCAAAAGCATAGGAACTTTCGTGGAGGTGAAGCAATGGCTTCGTGACTCTGAAATTTGAGTTTTACGTGGTTATTCCATTATCATCTCTCGGTAAAACATTATCTTGTAGGAAAAGTGTTAACTTTCTTAACACAAATTTATCTGAGTAGACCTGGAGCGTCATTGAAAAGTTCTTAAGAGAAGTAACAAATGAAACAGAAAGAACACTTGATGTCATTTCAATCTCGATCAAACTGCAAATTAATGAAGCAGTTCAACACGGAAAGAGATAAAGTGATTCTTAACTACTAATGGCTTATTTTTATGCGGTGTAGGTCGTTATGGGAACGACTATGTTACGAATTTTATAATTAGTTAAATTGGAGACATGCAGGGATTTTAGGGGCAACCAAATCAAGGGAAGCGTAAAGTATATCACTACTTAAAACATTAAAGGAGGGTTTGAATAAAACATCAAATACGAATTTAAAGAGAAAGGGAAAAACTGAAGAACAGTAAAATGGATTAAATTTGTGTTTTTGAAAACTGTTCAGCCTAACAGTTTTATCTTTGTTGTTTGAAACTTAAATTCTGGGTGCTCGACAGACATTTTTTGTCACGAATTCTTACTCATTCTCTCTTATTGTTTGCTTCATAACTCCCTCCATTTGAATCTCAGAGCTGAAAATTCAAGATACATAACTTTTGACTTGCTTTCTGGGAAAGAATAGAGGGCAGTATTGGTCGATCAAACGACAAACAAATAATTTATTACAACCTTGCAGCAAGCTAATATTCCATACTACCTTACAACGTTCCTCTTTACAACCAGTTGAGCAGGAATATTGAATCCCACTACAAATAAGTTAAAGTCGCATAAGAAATACCACATATAGTGGATTTTTTTTGCGTGCGTGCGTGCATCACTCACAACTGAATGACCGTAATTACTCAATTCAGTTTAATTCAGAAAATATACATAACAGGAATACTGACAGAGTTGTTAGCTTTAATCCAAAGTACAGAGAAAGCAAGAGGAAGCAAGTAAAAAGTAATCAATGAATGAAATGATATATGAAATTAATCATATATTTAACTGCGGGTATGAAATCAAGCGCTGCTGTGGTCCTCGCCTGAAAATTCGGGTCTTTAACGAGGTCACGGGCTCAAACCCCGTTTTAGTCCTGAATTTTTAGGCTCCTCTACCGACTCTACGCAACTTAGAAAATTGCGTTCATAACTGCCGGCGAGGATCATAGGTTCACTCAAAAAGTAATCAGAACTGGTTTATTAAGCATAAAATGATCCATGACTCCTGTCCCCATCATATGGCAGTGGCAAAAACCTGAGCGAGGCTAGCAAAAAACGACCCTGCCAAATTACGATTGATGGTTACGACATTCTCGAGCAACTCCAAAGTTATTAGGAGGGGCATTTCGATCACACACGAAACATAAAGAACACCAAGCCATTTTATACTCGATGAATCTGTGCAAATTATGAGGCAGTTCTATACGGAACGATGACTGTTTTATATCCAAATATTTGATTGTTCCATTGCTCCTAACAATTGACGGTTTAGCCTCGCGAAGTTTAAGGTTGCAAAGGGAACCCAAATAAAATATGAAGCTCTAGTCTTGCTTAGCTTTGAGTGTGACTTTAAAGCCGATGAGACGTAACAGAATTAGAATTTTTCAATGCATTGTCAGGCACTCGTTTTTTGCTTCGTCAGACCCTCCATTTTGATTAATGTAACCGGATAAGAAAACTGAAACTTACTCTACTTCATCCAAACATGAGTGACTTAAATGAAATTACTTTCTTGATGTACAAGCAAAGAATACAAGGCCGGATAGTTCTATGCCACAACAAATAAATAATTAACTACACACAGTAGGCGAGAATATTCAATTCAGCTTACCTTGCAATACTCTCCTTGAAACAGGGTGAGCATCAACAAGGAATCCAGCTCCAAATAAATCAATGAATAAGCAATATCGCTAGATTGCTTGCGTGCGTGCTTCAGTCACAACTGAATAACCGTGACCGGTTTATAAAATAAGCGTAAGAACAATACCGTTATACTTCCTTGCTTAAACATAAAGTATAGAGGAAACAACAAGAAGCAAGCGAATTAATAAATCAGAACTGAGTCTCTCTCATTACCCAGTGAATGAAGTGCTATAGTATGACCAAAAAAGGAATTGTTTTTTTTCTTTGGATTTCAAAACTAAACACTAAGTGACCCAAGTTCTTAAGTCTTGATTTCAAAAAGACATCTTTTTATTTTATCTGGAATTTTTCTATTTAATGCTTTGAAATCTTGAGGGAGCTGGATCGAGGAGAAAATGACGTCGAGGTCTCACTGGTTTAAGAATGCAATGCATGTGTGCGCGGCTAAATTAATATACAGCAACAGAGTTTCGGACTTTCAGACTTAAAAACTCTTGTTTTGCATATGTCATTAGCTGAGTTTACACGCAGAAAATTTAAGCTAGTGAGTAAATGACGTCACTTTTCCCAAGATCCAACCGCCTCTGAGAGCCCCATCGGTCAATTTTGAGCGTGAGTAATGGTGGACGATATCGATGAAATCCAAAACTTACAATTGTAGCATAGATAAAGTGCAACTATGATCAAAAAATTCACTTCCCTTTTTCCTTCAGATTTTGAAAGCGTATTTGCTTGACAAATGACGGGCAAAATTTTCAGCTGCGAATTATATCCAAAGGCTGTTTGCTTTAAATGCAAGTTTTGGACTTCACGGTCCGCCAATACGTTCAAGACTGATCCATTGGACCTCAGAGGGTTGGATCGAGAATAAAATGACGTCAAAGACTCACTAGCTTAAAATTGCAGCGTGTAAACGCAGCTTATTATACATGCAAAAGAAGAGTTTAAAAGTCTAAAAGCTCGAAACTCCCGCGCTGCATATTAATTTAGGCGCGTGCACGCGCATTTCATTTTTAAACTGGTGAGCCTTTGACGTCGTTTTCTCCTCGATCCAGCTCTCTAAAAATCTAAAAGTTAGTAATGGTGGACCATTAAATTGGAAAATTTCAGTGAAAGTAAACAGTTGTCTTTTTAAATCAATGCTTAGAATTTCGGTCGCTTAGTGCTTAGTTAACATGGTTTTCAAATACAAGGAAAATAAAGTAAAATTGATTTTTGGTCATAGTAGCACTTTAATAGTAAACCGCCTTTGGTTAAAAATAATAGCTCAAAATTTTGACAGTCAGTTGTTAAGCAATCACACTTTCAAAATCTGAAGAAAAAAGGAAGTAATTATTTAATCATAGCAACAATTTAATTAAAATAAGCATTGAGTAACAATTTGCAAATTACTACTGTCGGTCAAAACGGAGGCTAGTTGATGCGTCGTGAAGAAATGCCCTCAACGGTGAGAAATGACTCTGCAAGGATGATTTGATGTGTTTATTACATGATCAAGTCTCACGAAATCAAAAATAGATTTTTTTTTAAAATTATACACCCACTATATTATATTACCTTGTTACATACATCCAGGTGCAAAGATAGTTTTTAAGGACTGGTTTTCACTAGCGACGCAAGCATAAAGCACAAGCAACACACGCAGGCGCATTTACCTGCCTTTGCGGGTAGTTTGGGCCGCTCTACCAGAGTACTTAAGTGATGTTGTTGAGGGCGTACAGAGGAAGGCCCGCCGAATAGTATTTCCTGGCCTGGCTTACAGCGAGGCTCTAGTCGCGTCTGGTCTCCAGACCCTTGCCACGCGTCGTGGTCAAGCTTGCGTCAATTTTCTACGCGATGCTCGCGCGCAAGGGCCACTACGCTCGGTGCTTACATCTACTGCATCGCAGACAAATTATCATGGTTACACGCTCAGGTCAGGAAACACTAATTTAATTAGACAACCATGTAATACAAAGAGACTATGTGAATTCGTAACATATAAATATTCATAATGTTGTATATTCTAGTATTGGCCCCATTCGTGTAATTCAGCCTTAGCTGCAAAACGGAAGGAAATAAACACAGTATCTATCTATCTATCTATCTATCTATCTATCTATCTATCTATCTATCTATCTATCTATCTATCTATCTATCTACAGTCAACTCTCCGCTAACGGACACACTCGTAAGCGGACAGCTAAATTTGCGGACACTTTTTTCTATTCCCCTTTTTACCTCCAAGACAAACTCTGTATTTGCACATTCCCATAAGCGGACACTTTCTCGTAAGCGGACGCGGGAACTTTTGAAAATGAAAATTGAACACCCCACGTTCAATAATTGACTCTTGTCAATGAAATTTGAATTTAAGTTACTTCTGCGCAGAACAGGCACTGGAAGTTGTTGGAAGGCTCGCGGCATTTTCTGACTTGCACTGAGGAAACGAACCGCTACTCCAGGCAATTACCAAGGTCAACGAAATCTTAGAAGAGAAGGAAGGAGGCGGTCAACCATAACGGACTATTTCTCCAAACTGTCATAGGGTCCAAGCAAATCTTCTCTAGCCACGATAGTACCTTGTTTGTTAATGTTTGAATGTTTTTTTAGCACCAAAGTTACAGCTATATAAACGGAAGCAATAATTCCCGTTTAAGTTTTTGTTGAATATGAATATAGAACAGCTATATTGCATATTTCTTTTTTTTTTCCGAGTTTTAATATCTAACATCAATAAAGAGTTTCAGTTGCTATGTTTAGCTACCCAATAACATATGTACAATTAACACCTACCAATTAAGTCTCCCTTGAGCGGATATCCATCCTATTTTTCTTTGGTGTCCGCTTATGGGAATAATTTTCGTAAGCAGACAGTTCCACTAAAGGACACTTTTTCCAATCCCCGCGGGTGTCTGCTTACGAGGGAGTTGACTGTACTAGGTTATCTGCTAAAAAAACACTTTCAAAACTGCCACTTTTTGTCAAATTCCAAAGATAAGAAATTTTAAGGATAACTGTCTCAATATTTCTAGGGGTAGGGGTAACTGCCCTGGGAATTTTAGCCTACTTAAGGGATTTAGCCTTTCTTTAGGGATCACTAAAACCTCCCTAACATTGGCTCACTTAGGTAAGCTCAGAGTAATTGAAAGCCATGGATCATTTTGATGATGCTCTTTATTTCTGATATTTTTCTCTGAACCAAAATCTCATTCGGAACCTCTGTTCAAATCTCTTAAAGAATGCCTTTGTATTATCTTGGAAATTGTAAATGACTGGAAGTAAATGTAGGGTAAGCATTGTCTCACTTTTGGAGACATCTCAATTTCATGTTTAAGAATTATTATTTACCAAGGTGAAAATGAGGTTAAAGAGTTTAAATTGTCTTAGCATATACCATGCGTAGGCTAAGTGACTAGCATACCAAAGAATAACTAATACGAAGTATTACGCACTTGTGTGGTATATATTAATTTAGCATAAACTAGTCACAGTAGGTGTTCAAACAATTCGAAAACTGTTGGCCCATTTCCTATCATAAAATTGGTTGAATAGATAAAGGATAGGTAGAGAGTCAGTGCTTTGTAAGCGCTGATATTAGCTCAGATCCATCAACAGTGAATCAACTCAAGAAAAGCTGTGATCCTCGCAGTTATGAACGTACTTTTAGCAATTGCGTAGATAGCCCTGAGCTAAAATTACTTTCATAACTGCGAGGATCATAGCCTTACTTGATTTCATATCCGCAGTTCAG
This sequence comes from Montipora capricornis, assembly GCF_036669925.1. Lineage (NCBI taxonomy): Eukaryota > Metazoa > Cnidaria > Anthozoa > Scleractinia > Acroporidae > Montipora > Montipora capricornis. The sequence continues at coordinate 19,100,863 of NC_090893.1, forward strand.
TATGATTCATTTCATATATCATTCCGTTCAGTAAATCAACTACTTATCTGGCATGCTGATCATCCTCGGAGACCAAGGGGCAATCAGTCGAGACTTAAAATATTTCGTAAAACCCTTAAAAACTCTATGCCTAATTGTCATTCTAATTAATTATCTGCCTTAGCGCATGAAGAAATGCCTTTTTATAAAAAATATATATTTTTAGTTCTGTCTGTAATTGTATTTTATTGTAAGGGTCATGCACTAGATTAACCTTTGCTATTTGGATGATCCCAACTAGCTCCCTATTTTGTTGTTACACCTTAGTTGAACTCTGTTTTGTTGTCTATGTAAATTTAAACTGTATATCATCTGAAACTGAGCTGAGTTAAATAAATCATCTTGTGTTGTTTTGTCTTGTCAAACTTCGGGAACTGTACTTTACACGTCTTTCAGGTTAGGCTGTTAAAAAGGTGGGCTTAAAAAATCTCGTCTTTCATTTTTTAGCGAGCCGTATAACTATTGTGAGTGTACTTTCTAAATGGGGACTCTGTCGATACGGAATTTCTTTTTAAATTTAATCTCTTGTTGTATCCTGCTCACAGGCCACCCATTTGGGTTATTCCAAGACATGGTCCAGT
>NC_090893.1:19108982-19125831 GCF_036669925.1 Montipora capricornis
TTTGCAATCACTGGTCTGTGATGACATGGTTTCAAATCGTGAATCTCAACCTCGGGATAGGATGATTCTTATGCCCGGAAACTCTTTCCCCCTTACATATCGAGCTAAAGTATCTGGTGAATCGCACGGTGAATCGTTGACAATCACTTCTCAATTGCAGTTTGCATACATTAAGTCCATTTTAATTTAATCATCCTGTAAATTCTTCTTGAGATGGTACCAGCTCCACATCGGCACCAATCGATACATTATTAACCGAACCTCTCAGGACGTCAGCGACCCTACCTCTCTAGCTTTATTCCCTTCGCTAACCGATGTCACCCCTTCAAATGCCAACATCAGTACCAGTGCAAGGAAGATCGCCCTTATTTTGCTCGATTCTCATCTCGATAATAATTAAAGCCCCCGATGTCATGTGTACGCTACGTTAATCAAAGTACAGAGTGTCAACTACGTTACATGGAAATGCGGTACACAGCATATTGAAGATGTTCCTTACACACCACATAGTATTTATAATTATTTGGCCTTCTAAAAACTCTCCAACACATACATATTCCTTGATTATCATCATGTTCAGACCAACTGACCACCCTTTCAAATACAAAGCATGCAAAGATTCATTCCGTTTATCTTAGTAACAAGCTGACTTCTTTTCTAAAGAGACTTGACTTCTGATCTACGCCTCTACAGATTTGCCAGTTTCCTTGAAGCAAATACAATATTGTAGGTTTACCGCAGATCGCAAACAAGAGTTTCAGGTTTGACGTTACTGGTTTGAGTTTGAAACAGTTTCAGTGCGTTTAGATTGAAGTTAACAAAAGCCACGCGCCGTGTTTCAGGTGTGGGAAAAATATAACATTATTGCCTTTTTGATTGCCAAATTGTTTGGAAAAAAATGCTTAATTGATTAAATTGAGATGGTCCTCTGAGATGCGCTTGGTTTCATGCATTTTCCCCTTTGTGGTTTCGGCAAAGAAACAGTTGACACTCCATTGTCATAAAGGAAGTTAAGCTAAAAGTGAATGATAATTGCATAATACGCAGTGTTAGAAATACTATCATTACAGTGTAAACAGTGGATATTTGAGGTGATTTTCTGGTTTTGCAATGCGCATTCTTCCTTGCATCTTTGGCCTGAGCATAAGCTCGCGCACATTGATAAAATGGCGGATTTTCATTGACGCCAAGCTTAATCCATCAAAGAATGGCTATTTTCTCCTGTACGAATACGGTGATGCCTATTTTGCTGAGAATGGAGCCTTCGTGGAGTAGTAAAAAAATCAGCAAAGATCTATGGCCAGTTTTTTGGTTGCCTACCACGCAGACGCTTATAGGGCTTCGTCCCCTCGTGAGGGAGGAACGCGTGACGAAGCCCTAAGAGTGTTTGCGTGGGAGGCTAGCATTTTCCCGATCGTCCCAGACTTTGCCCACATATCGGCAAATTGCCAGACGCTTGACCTAGCTTCTCCCGATATTGACTTCGGCGGAAAATGGAAAGTGTGCCGAAAATTGAAACATGCAATTTAGAAGATCGATAACGAACTAAAACCATCGCCGACGTTCCCGAAAGTACAAATTTGTGTTTTCATATGAAGGGAATGATCGCCGACGATCGCAAAAATCTGGGACAAGTTGGGAAAATAGAAACGCTTCCTATTTTGCCGACTCATCCCTGACCATCCCAGATTATCGGGGATGTCTACCATTTATGGTTTTCATCAGTCGGCAAACACTGGGGCGGTCGGGAAACTGCGAAATCCCCGATCGTCTGGGATTTTCCGGAAAAATGAAAACTAGGTTTAACATGTTTCCTTGGTTCAATTTCGACTGAAAATATGACAATTACTGGTACAAAGGATAAAAATCAAAGGCAAATGCAGAATTAGAATTTAGTACATGAAAACCAGTCAATCATTTCTATGTTATAAAAGAAATAACCAATTATGGAAAGACCAGCTGGAGTGCCAAGACACTGAAAACAAAACATATTTACAGAAGTGGACAGAATCAATGAATTTGTAGTTATTGATGGAATCCTCCAATCCTGCGATAAACTCATCCCACCAGCTACGCAAGCTATGGGAAGGATGGAAAACTAGTTGCTTTGTGACGGGTGAAGGGACAGTCTTAGGCAGGTGAATTATGGGATATAATACGAACTCCCCAGTGACCCGAGTGTTTAAATAGTCCTGCGATAAACTAACCCGCCAGCTACGCAGGCTATGGGAAGAGTGGAAAACTAGTTGATTTGCGACGGGTGAAGGGACAGTCTTAGGCAGGTGATGAGTTATGGGATATGATACGCTCTCAGATGGCTTGATAGCTGCACCCCGAGTCATTTCCATCAAATGAAAAGCGCCCATAGTCCTTTTTCCAAAGGAAATCATGAAGTCGTAGTGTTACGTGCAAGAATAAGAAACCAAGAACCAAGAAGGTTAACCCTGGGGCAAAAGAGTTTTTTCTATTATTTACAAGCCTGCTTTTATACTTTTACTCTAAGCATCTAGAAAGTTCTGTTGCTATTTATAGTCTATTACAAGGTGTACTATTTGTGGAAACTGCTGAGTCACATCAAAGAAATCTCTGGAAAATTACGAATTGTAAGACAATTCTAGAAAAGTCTGTAATTGCATGACAGATAAACTAAAAGTAATTCTGATCCTCATAACTACTGCCTTCATGTATTACTATTAAATAACCAACAAGCCATAGTCCATTTTCCAAAGATTCATGAAGTGGTAGAAAAACTGTTGACTGCTTGTTTCAAAAGCGAGTCAATGTAGATTGTTTTTACGTGACGCCACGGCTGCCATGTTGGTGAACCTAAACAATGCAACGGCGGCCATGTTAATGTACCCAACTAATCCTCCGGGAATTGAGCTCTATTATCATACAAACGTTTTCTTTTATTTCGGTGGAAAAACAAGGCTACTGTTCACGTGAGTGAAAACAAAACATATTTACAGAAGTGGACAGAATCAATGAATTTGTAGTTATTGATGGAATCCTCCAATCCTGCGATAAACTCATCCCACCAGCTACGCAAGCTATGGGAAGGATGGAAAACTAGTTGATTTGTGACGGGTGAACGGACAGTCTTAGGCAGGTGAATTATGGGATATAATACGAATTCCCCAGTGACCAGCGCCCAGATGGCTAGATAGCTAGCTCAGTGACGCAAATGCACGTCGAGTCATTTCCATCAGATGAAAAGCGCCCATAGTCCATTTTCCAAAGGAAATCATGAAGTGGTAGAAAAACTGTTGCCTGCTTGTTTCAAAAGCGAGTCAATATAGAATGTTTTCACGTGACGTCACGGCGGTCATGTTGGTGTACCCAACTAATCCTCCGAGAATTGAGCTCTATTATCATGCAAACGTTTTCTTTTGTTTCGGTGGAAAAACAAGATCACCAATCACGTGAGTGAAAACACTCTATAATACTCTCCTCTGTAGTTACGGTAGCCAATCTGCTCTTAAGGTGCCATTTGCGACGATTGTATCGACGGAGAATAAAATGGATAACTTAATTCTTCTCCTCGAAATTCTGTGTAAGTAAAGCACTGGTCATTCAGAGCTTTCTTTGGTAAACCACATTTCAGGTTTCATATGTTTATTTATAAAACAAAGAGACTATGACTATATAAGTCTTGTATATGCCTCAGATTGTTCATTACTATAACACCGACCATTTGGATTAAGGGGTTTACCACTTGGCATGCACCATTAAATATATGCATTGATCGTAATCTCCGAACAACTAAAAGAGAAAATATTTCTACAGTTTAAACTTTCAATGCATGCTAAATATTAGGATCAAACATCACTCTTATTTCCTAGTTTTTAACCTTCTTGAAGTTTCTCTAAGAAATTGCCCAAAGAGATCGCTCAAATCCTTAAGTTCATTTCCTAGTCTTTTACATTCTACAAATCTGCCTCAGAAATCGCCCACTTTTAAAAATATTCTTTCTTGCACCTCTGTGGCAATACCTTAGAAAATCCGCGTTTCTGATAAACTTTGTATTTGTTTGATTCTGGAACCTTTTTCTAGCATTTTCTTGAATACAAAAGTTCGAGTCTTAAAACCACTATGTATATTAATTAGGACATCATGCAGGTAATTTCTACTTTCTTAATTTGTTACCTTTTAGAAAATTGCCCCAGTAGTCGGCCATTTTGCGTTAGCCTTCTTAAAAAATCTCAGGAAATCTACATTTTAGATTCTTCAGAAAAACTTGCCATTTCTTTGTCTATGGGCCCTCTTTCGCACCTTTTTTTCAAAGAAAGACAAATGAGAAGACCTTGCAACTTTGTCTTAAATTTTTGCTTTTTTTTTAGAAAAAAAAAGGATCATCATGACATATGACAGCAATGATATTTAACGTTCCCAGTATGAATGAAAAACGGTTCTTCCTGGAAACTCTGTATCGGCCTTAAATCGAAAGTTCACCATATTCCTTTACCGCTTATGATGAGGTTAAATGCTTGAATGCTTACAATAATTCATTTAATTGAAGTAAGGAAAATGACATATTGACGCATTACAGTCCAAGAAGTATTTATCTCAAGTTTTGGACGCCATTTCTGAAAAAAAAAAGTAAGAAAGAAAAGAGAAAAAAAAGGACTAGGATTAGGACTTCCATTCTGATTGATAAATGATTATTTAAGTGCTACTACGACCAAAAATACAATTCTTTTCCTTTGGATTTCAAAACTATGTTAACTAACCACTAAGTAACCCAAGTTTTAAGTTCTGATTTTAAAGAGACACTTGTTTATTTTAACTGGAATTTTCTTATTTAATTCCACCATTACTAACTTTAAGATCTTGAGAGAGCTGGGTCGAGGAGAAAGTGACGTCAAAGACTCACTAGTTTAAGAACGCAATGCTTGTGTATGCAGCTCAGGAGTTTCGGGCTTTCACATTTTCAAACTCGTGTCTTGCATATGTAATAAGTTGCGTTTACACGCTGAAATTTAAGCCAGCGAGTAAATGACGTCATTTTCCCTAGATCCAACCCTCTGAGGTCCAATCGGTCAGTGAAATCCAAAACTTACACTCAAAATAAACAGCCTTTGGATAGAACTCAAAACTCAAAATTTTGCCAGTCAGGTGTAAAGCAAACAAGCTTTAAAAATCTGAAGAAAAAAAGGAAATAATTTTTTGATCATAGAATCACTTTAAGACAATTCGTTTCATCCATGAAAGCGATTTTACATAGATAAGATTACTTCAGAGTAACAATTTATATTCAACAACGTATAACCGTGACATGATGCAGTCTATAAGCTCTCAATAGGGAGCTTAAGCATGCGCTTTTTTAGGATACGGACAGCAACCGGAAGTGAACAGTTTTCCCTTTTACCTCATCTTCACACAACCACATTTACATTTTAAAGTATCTTTAGAGATATTTACTGCGGTAACCGGCAATAGGCCTTTCGCAACAAACGATCACATGGTAGAAACAAAGGCACGTCAAGCTTGACTGGTTCAGGTTTCTTTGTTTTAATGTTCCAGTGCGGGAATAATAATAACCTTGCTCTCCAGCATGGCGGGTTTTGGACCTGCAAAAGGCCTTTTAGTGATAGTCCATTGCACTGTTCAAACAGTTGCGTACAGAAAACAAAAAAAGTACCCGACCCGGTGAATGGGGTAGACTTTCATATACCGGACTAAAATGGCAGAGGACAAAAAAACCATTGTTACTCCGATTAGGCCTTGCTAATTGGGCATTATTATGTTGGCTTTGTTCTTTTGTTTCATGAACATTAATTATTTCGGATCCGGTATACAAAAGACCAGCCGGTGAATGCAATTAATATTTATTGTAGTCCTTAGCCAAAGCAGTTCGTAAAAGAACTACATTGACGACCGATTTAAAAACTTTTCTCTATGAGGAACTTACCTGCCCTGGGTGCCAGAGGTTTTTCTTGCGCTGATTCCGGTGTCAGTCATGTCTGTATTGTGACCCGCTCGTCTGCCGCACGCGAGAAAAAACCTCTGGTAGCCAGGGTAGAACTTACCTTTTTCTCTCGACAGCTTTCCGACACGAAACCTGTGTACATCATATTTCTTTTCAGTAGTTAAAATCATATTCGAACAGCCCTTACCATTCTTTTCGAGTTGTTGTAGCCCAAATTCAAACGAGACATCATCGCCAATTAGAACAAATGGCGCCCAGTATTTAGTGGCGGAATACTCCTTTGTCTCCCGAAGAGATTTCATGGCATGGTGAAGAGCTAGACTTGCACTTTTTCTATTTGCCAAGTGTTGGTAAAAACTCTTCATGAACAACAAGGTCGCCTCATCATCAATTGCCCAGAGTGACACCAGAACAGACCGGGCACCAGCACACAGGAAAGCTCTGGCTATTCCAACCACACCCTCAGATTTGACCTCTCCCTGACCACTATGACAGCAACTCAGCACAACCAGCTTTGCCTGAAGACGAACTGCATGAACGTCGCTCATCGTTAACATGTAATCTTCCTCTTCAGGGATCCGTGATGTGCGGTCGGGATTTGGGGCCAAAACAATTTCTCCAAATTCGTCATCTCCATGAGCAGCAATGTGGATTAAAGCAACTGATTTTATTCTCTTCAGCACCTCAGCTTTCGTTGCATTTTCGCCAGTGAGAGGCGCGGTGTGTAGAAGTTCTCCAATCTTCTCCGCCTCTTCTTTTGCGCATGGCAACTGTTCATAAATGGGTTCACCGGTGCCCCAAATGATTTCCTTCAGGCACGGATCACCCACAAGTAGCGCTTCCCTCTTGCTGTTGAAGTCGTCAAGTGCACTAGAGATCAATTTTAAGGCGGTTAGCGAGGGAAAAGTACGGATCCTGACAGAGTCACTCAACGCAGAATAAGGAGCCAGGCAAAATGGTCCATCAGGAACAAAGATCAAGTCATCATCCTGGAGCAAGTCTGCAATGGGACTGATTAAGAAATCATACAAGGACTGCAAGGGGTTGTCGGACACGATGAAAGACTGAAAGGACTCCTCAACAGCTTCTCCACTGCAAGAGAAGTCGCTGCAATGTCTGTGTAACGAGCGATTCTCGCATCGGACAACAGCCCCCGCGTCAATCTGCTTCAAAGTAGTCTTTATAAGTGAGTCAGCACTTCCATTTTCGATTTCCTTTTGCCTATAGTTTATTCCGCTTCCTCTTCTCAGAAGCCAAAAACTGATAGTGTTCCCCGCAAGTGCTATGAAAACTGTTTGTAAAGGCAAATACTTCATAACAGCGGAGATAGTTTCCGTCCTCGCAATTGTCGAGGAAGGTTCGTCAACGCCAAATTGCATCTTCAAGATGTCTGTCAAGGCCTGTGCTCGTCCTTGTTCAGCAGCAATCAAAGCTTCATCAACCTGTCCATTCTTCAAAAGTGCTCTCCACAGAGCTGTGTACGCCCATTGTTTTGAATCACGAAAGCTTATTTTCCATGCATCTTCTGACTGAAGAAGACGCCTTGTTTCATCAAAATGTTTTATGCTTAGACGATAAAAATTAAGGGATTTGCACAACGAGCCTGAAACTTCATGAACAAGACCAAGATTATAACAACCTTTTCCCTGCCCTACTGGATCCTCCGTTTCCTTGCAAATAGTAAGATGTTGCTCGTTAAAGAGGACAGCATTTTCAAGCTCACCTCTAACGTAGAAAGCATCACCGAGATTACCATAGGCATCGCCCTCTCCAGCCCTATCCCCTACTTCTTTTGCAATGCTAAGATGTTGTTCGTGATACTTTATGGCTTCCCCAAAATTGCCCAGACTGTGATAATCGTTGCCGAGATTACCCCAGGCAACACCCTCCCCAGCCCTATCCCCTACTTCTTTTGCAATGCTAAGATGTTTTTCGTGATACTTTATGGCTTCCTTAAAATTGACCAGACTCCGATAAGCGTTGCCGAGACTACCATAGGCCTTGCCCTCCCTGGCCCTATCCCCTACTGCTTTTGCAATGATAAGAAATTGTTCGTGATACTTTTTGGGTTACTTAAAATTTCCCAGACTGTCATAAGCGTTGCCGAGATTACCATAGGCAACACCCTCCCCGGCCCTATCCCCTACTTCTTTTGCAATGCTAAGATGTTGTTCGTGATACTTTATGGCTTCCTTAAATTTGCCCAGACTGAAATAAGCGTTGGCAAGTTTACCATAGGCTCTTCCCTCTCTGGCCCTATCCCCTACTTCTTTTGCAATGCTAAGATGTTGTTCGTGATACTTTATGGCTTCCTTAAATTTGCCCAGACTGTGATAAGCGATGCCGAGATTACACCAGGCAACACCCTCCCCAACCCTATCCCCTACTTCTTTTGCAATGCTAAGAGCTTGTTCGTGATACTCCATGGCTTCCTTAAAATTGCCCAGACTGAGATAAGCGAAGCCGAGATTACCATAGGCCGTGCCCTCCCCGGCCCTATCCCCTACTTCTCTTGCAATGCTAAGATGTTGTTCGTGATACTTTATGGCTTCCTTAAAATTGCCCAGACTGTGATAAGCGATGCCGAGATTACCATAGGCAACGCCCTCCCCAGCCCTATCCCATACTTCTCTTGCAATGCTAAGATCTTGTTCGTGAAAATGAATGGCTTCCTTAAAATTGCCCAGACTGAAATAAGCGATGCCGAGATTACCAAAGGCCGTGCCCTCCCCGGCCCTATCCCCTACTTCTCTTGCAATGCTAAGATGTTGTTTGTAATATTTTATGGCTTCTTTAAAATTGCCCAGACTGTGATAGGCGTTGCCGAGATTACCATAGGCGTTGCCCTCCCCGGCCCTCACCCCTACTTCTTTTGCAATGCTAAGACGTTGTTTGTCATATTTTATGGCTTCCTTAAAGTTGCCCAGACTGTGATAAGCTTTGCCAAGATTACCATAGGTCTTGCCCTCCCGGCCGTATCCCCTAGTTCTATTGCAATGCTAAGATGTTGTTTGTAATATTTTATGGCTTCCTTAAAATTGCCCAGACTTTGATAACCGATGCCAAGATTACCATAAGCCTTTCCCTCCCCGGCCCTGTCCCCAACTTCTTTTGCAATACTAAGATGTTGTTTGTGGCACTCTATGGCGTCCTTAAAATTGCCCAGACTTTGATAAGCGATGCCAAGATTACCATAAGCCTTTCCCTCCCCGGCCCTGTCCCCTACTTCTTTTCCAATACTAAGATGTTGTTTGTGGCACTCTATGGCGTCCTTAAAATTGCCCTGACTGTGATAAGCGTTGCCGAGATTACCATAGGCTTTTCCCTCCTTGGCCGTATCCCCTACTTCCTTTCCAATACTTAGTTGTTGTTTGAGGTACTTTTTGGCCTTTTTAAAATTGCCCAGACTGTGATAAGCGATGCCGAGATTGCCAGAGGCTTTTCTCTCTCCAGCACTGAAACCAATTTCTTTAAAAATGCTTAATGCTGTTGTGTAATTCCTCTTGGCCTGTTCAAAATAAGCCAAGCCATAATAATAATCGCCTAAATTCAAATAAGCAATACCCTGCCCTTTTCTGTTTCCCTCTTTTCTGGCAATTCTAAGCTCTTGTATATGCTTCTCAAAATCGTTCATCTTTTTGTCTGTCATTCTTGCTTACTAGAACTTTTGAGAACAAGGAAGGTCGTCTTTGAAAGAGAGGGCACACCTAGAAAAATATGGAAGAAAACATGAGAGGTTCAATGCACTGACCGCAAATGCTGCGGGTATGTAGCCAAACCAACACCAACGAGAGCGCACGTCATTATGAGTCTAACAAAGACAATTTTCCGCTGTTGACGTTAAACTCTTTACTTCTTTTGTTGAGCCCTTTGTCTGACTTTAAATGGCATAAATTGTACCATAGCAGACTTAACTCAGCCAAAGTAATACTGTTGTCTTTTGTCATCATATTTTCCTGATCAAATCAAATTGCTTGTGTGATACCACTATTTAAAGCTGGTGGTGAATCACTTTTTATGACATAAAATTTGCTCTAAATGTCCCCGGGGTTCTTAAAGTTGCTTTAGAAATTAATTGTCTACAACTGTCTTGTAAGTAGCTGAAGAAGTCATCTTGCGCTTGATGGCAGTGAACATGCCATAGGTGTGTGTTTATTTATATTCTAAGGCCTTTGTTACAGTGGATAGAAAAGATTCTGCTTCATAAACGTGAATACTAAGGAGTCCATTACGTCGGCTTAATTTGTTTGGTTTAATCTCCATTGATATATGCACCCGCGCTCCGAAAGGATCCATTCTCGTTTCCTTATTTTTCTCATCCTATGTTCATGATTTCAGTGGTGTATTCAAACTACCAGACCTGATTTTATTTGCAATTGTTGATGTGACTATAATTGTTTCTTACGTCTAATTATTTGGTTACCTGTAGCTTAAGGCAAAGAAACTTCCACTAAAAACTTTTGGAAAACCAATTCTTTCTTCCATTTAAGCCTCCAGAGAAAAGACATCATCTTTCAATGCAAATCTGCAAAAATGATTAAAGAATTGAACAGATCGTAGAACGGTCATCCTTGGGGGAGGGGGGGGGGGGGGACTAACGTCTTTCTTGGAAACCCTGAATTCCTCATTTGGGTTACAAAATTTCTGAAGCTATAGCATTTAATTTCAAATATAGTTGTTTTTTTCTAAATTTTGTTTAAGAACTCTGTACTACTGTTTAGTTCATCCTTATAGTCACTATTGTATTATTGTGCATGTACAAATCCAATCTTCGTACTCTTGTCTCTTTGTAAAGCGTACAGTCAAAATAATTCCTAAATCCCAATCTTCAAAGAATTAGAACTATCAAATTTTCGGATATTACATTACAAGAACTGGGTAAATTTATGTATTCTTATGATCATTCTCTTCCACCATCAAGGTTTTATTCATAATTTTCTATTGAAAACAACGTCTATAACTTTTTCAACTCTGTAGAACTATTCTTCGCAATTTGAGTTAACTTCTAAGTACTAGAACGCTTGTGGCAGAAGAAAATCGGTTTAAACTGATGCACAATTCCCTTTTTTGCAATAGAAACACGAAATAAACAAAACTAAAGTCTTAGAATACGTACCCTTTTATATCCAATTGTATGGCACCCACTTTGAAATAGGGAGAGAATGCTATCTAAAAACACCATTTACCGTTATTGCAATAATTGCTCGGGCCCGTGAGGGTACGGAGTCATAAAACCAGTCGAAAGAAATACTGCAAAATGAAGGAGAAGGATGGATGAACATAAATGGACAAGATCACCAAACGGATTCTGCACCTATCAATGTTAAGCCCGAGGGAAGGGGGGTGAAGGGTCCGGCTAACCACAGGAGTTTGATCGCGAGGTCTGTCCCCAGGGAAAAGATTTTAATCGTACGTGACATCTCACAGGGTAGTGATATTGACCGTACGAAGGACATTTAAATTTCTTTGATGAAAATTTCAAAATCCCCACCCCATGTCTTCCCCCCCGTCGGTACGACGTTTTTCAAGTTTATGAGAAATCGCCTCTATAAAGGTCGTTTTTTTTCTCAGAATCATTTCGTTTGTGATGTAACGATAATTTTATCGGTTAAGGAATTCTACATTACCATTTTCGAGTTTTAAACTCGTTATTAACTAAAGATTTCCCCGCAACACTGTAAATAACGTGACATAGCCCCTTTAAGTGAACCAGTCTGCATAAAAACTAACTGCAAATTGGAAGTTTTCCTGCATGTCATACATGTCTGGAGTTGCACTAAGCAAACGTTTATGCCACGTACTAAGGAAATACTGAACATGTTGTTCCCGCCTCATAATTCCTCTTTTTGTCACTCTAATCTGATGACAGGTCAAAGTGTTTTTGGGTTTTGCCTTTGCAGCAAGTATTATCGCAAAAACTGGGAGTTACCGGGTTAGCAACTTTATTTTGCGGGGTTTAATTTTTGCAGAATTTGCGGATGGTTCTTGATCCGCAAAAATAAGTTCCAGCAGAAAAGAAAAAAACGCCAGCAATATTAAAAAGAGAAAAAATTTACTCAAGTTAATATAACTTAAAATGGCTTTTAATCCATAAATCAATAAAAAGGTCACCATTTACTGAGGGACACCATCTCCTAGGGCCTCAAGGATGCCACCTTTTTTCCACCCGTTCTTGATGATTGATGGGTTTTTACCAAAAAGTAATACAAGTTGAAAATAGTCTTGCTCCTTGAAAAGAAAACCGCAAAAATTAGTTCCAAGTGGAAATTTCAGTCAATTCGCGCCGAAAAAAGTTTAAAATAAGTTTATATGAAACTCTAAATTTCGAATTCTCAGCGAAAGATTAATGTCATCGTAAAAACACTACAATTTCTGCAGTCTGTGACTTCTATTAATCAAGTGGAGCGGCACGATGTTGATGTCAAAACGAAGAAATCGATCACTTTGCGTCAAGGTTCTTGTTTACAATGAATGAACTACAGAGAAGAATGTTAATCGTTTCACGCTTTCAGAGTTTAACAACGCACGTTTTAGCCAAGAAACTTGCGTCTTTGGTTTTTTTTAATTTTGTTGTAATATTAACTGAATATTTACATTTCATCTGTCGGGTCGGGAAGCCTTCTTTGTCGGGTTATTGACCCGTAACCGCACTCTTATCCAGAACAATGTTGATCAACCCCTTCACTAAAGAACCATTTCTTTCAATAACGAGGCAAAAAATGGACAACAAGCTTTCTTTTAAATAATTCTTGACCAAGAATTAGTCAAATTTTAAATTGCTTTTATTACCAGAAGAAAGTAAAATATTAACGAGAACTCGACGAAGACGTAAATGCTACTAAATTTCTTGAGCGTGTTCATTTCAAGCTTATTGTGCAAATTTTGGACAGAGAATATTAAATTACAAAACATATTCCAGTTAAACATATACTGGCAAAAACTAGCGATAAAAGCGTCCGACGTTTCGGCGACATCTTGGCGCCATTGTCAAGAGAAACTAAATCAAATATGCGATCTCATAAGAAACTAAGAGTCCAGAGCTAAATTCGGGCTAAGGTCTTTGTCTAACTCATGCAAATTTAATGACTCTGGACTCTTAGTTTCTCTTGAGATCGCATATTTAATTTAGTTTCTCTTGACAATGGCGCCAAGATGTCGCCGAAACGTCGGACGCTTTTATCGCTAGTTTTTGCCAGTATATGTTTGTCTAAATCATTGTTAATTAGTATTCTAGTTAAAGGTCGTTAAAAAACTTTTGTTATTTTTGGGCGTTCAATTGGACGAAAAACGCCACAAAAACCATTTGCAGAGTAAAATTTATCGAAACAAACAAAATATTTGCTACTAGCAGAAAAAAAAAAAAACACGTCCTATTTTAATTGCGTGCGTGCAACCAAGAAACACAACAGCAATTAAATAATTTTCAGTCTCACTGTTGAGGATCACTTTCGGAAGAACCTTGAATAATGAGGCACAAATGAGACAACAAGCTTTCTTTCAAATAATTCTTCACTGACACATTTCCAATTTCTTTTTACCTGAAGACTGTGCAGAGTTGAGTACAAAACAAGCTGCCAACACACTACGTGTCAAGAAAACAACTAAATAAATTTTCCAGAAGTGCTCATCAAGCCCTTTACTGGAAAACCCTTTCCTTGAATAATGAAGAAAAAAATGGGCAACAAGATCTCTTTCACATAATTTTTGACTAACAAGAATTAGTGAAATTTCCAGTTGTTACCGGAGGACTGTGCAGAATTGAGTACAAGTAATAGCCAGACAACAGAGATCACAGATCCATTTAAGTTGTTCAACTCCTTCTCTGTCTTTGTTAAACCCATAAGTTACTAGAGAATTTTCCATTTAATTCCAGTGTTGTACAAAACACCACACCTGGATCATATTAGAAATACTGCTCACTTTGTTTACGGCTCGACGGGCGTAAGATTGTTGTCGAGGTCCATTACTCGTCGCTTTGAAGATTCCAGATATTTATTTTTCACCGCCTGTATTGTTTATCCGATTGACTTTCCATTATTGAGCTCCATATGGGTATCTTTTTTTAAATATCCACTAAAACGATATTGACCGTTACAATGACTTTCGATGCCATTGCAGGTTAAGTTATAAATGCTACTGTGCCACCCCTGCTAGTACCCCCTAAAACTTACTAAACATACGCGAAGAAGACTCTATACACAAAGACACTACTTAGCAGGGGAGGGACAGGAAAGACTTTTCATGACACGGAAAAAAGTAAATTAAAAGAAAAAAACAGAAAAATTAAACGCAGATCCCGACTGGATTTGGCAACCCAATAATTAAATCCCACGCACTGACATTCGCGGGAATTATTACTTATCCGTACGGTAAATTTGCCTTCTTCGATCCCGAGCTCTCAACTATACTGGGCGCGACTGGGCGCACGAAAGCAGCGTAATTAACCGCTCGGGCACGGGTTCACGCATTATAAGATATGTGTTTGTTCGTAGAGTAGAACGTGCTTCTCACTGAAGTTAAACCCTGTCGAACGGGGCTAATAACTGGATGGGTGACCGACAAGTACGATATGCAGAGAGCAACACCAGATTGCCTATCGTACAGGCCATATGATTTGTAATGTCTTTTTTCAATCGGACTATTCATTTTTTTCTTTAACAAGCAGGGGGTATTTCATTGAGAACTACTCTGAAGATGACAGCGACAAAGAAAATAACTTCACAAACAACGTAGACGTCATATTGGAATCTTCTGAAGACAAAGTAAAACAAATGGGCTTCACGCTTGTACCATTTTCATCGCGAACAAATAGAACGAAACGAAGATAAGTTTTTTGTCGTTTGCATTTTGTGATTTTTATTGTTAAACAGTTTGCTTCTTTGTAATGGTGTAGCTTATATCCTTTGTTCAACTAGCCATACTAGCGATTTTGTTCATTGCCATCTTGTGTATATAGTTCCGTTCTAGTTTTACAAGATTTCATATCATCAGTGGAGACTGTAATCAGCGCTTTAGGAAATAATTGCGATGTAGTTTGAAAGGCTGTACAGTGATTTGGTTCCCAATGATAATAAAGACTTGATTCCAAAGGAGAAATACATGTTTCGATATGCAAAAATGTATTTACTTCGGCTGTGATTTGCGTGTCCAACGACATAGACGTGACCGGGAATTGAGCAGAATTAAAGAGAAAAGGATGAGACGTCTATTTTTTAAAACCACAAAAAAGAGAAACTTGCTGGAACATATTTGGTTGACAATGTACTGAGGTCATCCACATTTCATGCTATTACGAGGAGATCACTTGCTCGTAAACACAAGTCTCTGAAGTATAGGAGCTAACTCAGGTATGCGTTTAAATTTAAGCACGTGATATGTAAAACTTTTCCAAAAGCGTGGATGAAGAGGTAGATGCAAAATGAAAGTTAAATTTAATACAGAAATCAGGAATACTCGGTACGATTTATAAAACAGTGTTTTTGTCTCGTTTTTAAACGAAACATATTTATTTTGAATTCAGGGTGAGCTATTTACACAGTGAGTTAGTCAGTGGCCAATCAAAACAGAGTTTGTAATTAGAAATATAAACATCTACAAAAAGCAAACTTGTGAACACGTGAACCTGAAATATTGTAAATCATAATGCTGACAAACACAAAAGCGAAGGAATTGGATCATGCATAGGACGTTTTGAATATCTGAATGATTTTAGGTTAAATTAAGGCGATAGATTATTAAAAATTCCCAACTTATGCCTATTCGTGTTAATTAGTAACGTAAAAAAGTCTTAGTAATAATTTGGGTTACCGAGGAACCAGTGATTGTTAAGCTATTAATTGCCATGGTTCATACGTAACACATGTAATAGAAGATTCAAGGTTGAAATGTTATGCAGGGGTAGGTATTTGGAGGTAAAATAGGTATGTGCACATAAACAAGTAAAGTAAAAAAAAGTAAAGTGGTGCATCTAGAGGGATGTTGGTGAAGACTGGCCAGGGTTTTGACGACAGCGTAAGCATACAAATGTGAAACGTTCATCCCACATTTGTATTCTTAAACCGCTCGTGCTAAATTACTCTTAAGATACTTCGTCCACGTTTTGCGACTAGAACGAGACGGAGTTATCGCGAAAGAGGTAACAATAGTGCAAGTTATATTTTCCTTTTCGCAATGTAAATCAGTCTAAAGGCCTGGCCAAACGCTTGCAACATTTCAACGCAACATCTTGCAACATCGAAGGACACCATGAACATCCCATGCAAAGATAGCTCATTGATTTCCTTCACAAAAGTGAAGGAATCTGAAGCAATGAAAGTGGATGGAATATGAGGTTGGAGTAGATTACTTAAGTATTTGGCCAAGCTGTAGCGGTAGGTGCCTATGGAGGAAACTATGGGCCGAGATGGTGGGGTGGAATTTGGCGCTCGTGGTTTGTGCATCTTAGGGAGACCATAGATCCTAGCAGGCTGGGATCCACTTGGATAAATGGCCTCATAAACTTCAGGATCAAAGTGACCTTTTTTCCTAACTTCTCTAAGATAGCGCTGGAGTTTCCCTTCCCGGGTAAGGGTAGGGTCGGATGTAAGGACCCTGAATTTAGTAGTGTCGTTAATGATTTTAAATAAACCCTTGTCATATTCTTGTCTATCTAAAATTACTACCCCATTACCCTTATCCGGCCGCAATATTACAATGTTCTTGTTCTTTCTTAGTTCTTTCAGAATCCTATGCTTTTTCAAATCCGAGGCCGTGGGTCGATATGATGACAAGTACGTGTGAGCCAAATGTGACAGTTCGGTAGCCAGTTTACCCGTGTCCTTGCTCTCCTTGAGATTCTTTAACATCCTCTGACTAATCAATTCAAAGAATGCGAAGATGTCCGTTTTGTTGATCGAAGGTGGGCAAATCGAGTGCGTAAGT
>NC_090893.1:19132402-19134902 GCF_036669925.1 Montipora capricornis
TTATACGTAATTAGAGCTTGTTTTCATTGCATGAGTCATCTACAAAATTACAAGAATAAGTAATGAGAGAAACTTACCACTGTTTTTCCAAACAGATGCTTTGTCAAGCGACAGCTTCGCCAATCATTGGCAAGAACTCTGTAATAGTGATTTGATGCAGTTATAAAATTACTCCCACCGAACTCAGAAGATACAGTATTTACTAATCAGTTTTGATTAACCTTGTGGCTGCTATACCGACACAAACAACGTTAATGCATGCACTTGCTATCTTATGTTAATCCATCAAGGCAAGTGTTTTCACTCAGCAGAATTCCAATCAAAATTTTACCTTACATAAGTCTTGCTTAATTCTAAATAAATTTGCAATGTTCCTTGTCTGAATAATGAATCCGGCCGCAAAATAATTAAGTGTAAGCAATACAAGAAGATTGTGTGCGTGCCTACGTCACTCACCACTGACTTACAATGAAAATAAACATACCCGGTAAAAGGAATACCAACGGCTAGTTGTAAAACAGGGAATGGAAATGGGGCAATGGAAATGGGGAAACAGGGAATGGGAAATGGGGAATCTCTAAAAGGAGGAATATCTAAAGGGGGAATACTAAAATGGGTAATCTAGGGGGAACTAATAAAGTAGGGAATCTCTAAGAGGGGAATTACAAAAATGGGGAATCAAGAAGAAAGGGGGAATTACTAAAATAGGGAATCTCTAAAATAGGGATCTCTAAAGGGGGAATCTCTACAAGAGGGAATCTCTAAAATGGGGAATCTGCAAAAGGGGGAATCTGTAAAAGAGGGATTTAGTAAATTGGGGAATCTCTAAAAGGGGAAATGACTAAAATAGGGAATCTCTAAAAGAGGGAAGTACTAGAATGGGGAATCTCTAAAAGGGGGAATTACTAAAATAGGGATCTCCAACAGGGATCGCGTTAATGCAGAAATCGTGCATTTTTACGCAAATAAAATCCAAAAATGCATCATCGAAATTTTAATGCGTCTCAGGATGCAAGGCACTGACTTAAATAACTCACACAACTTGCTTTGATTTGTCAGTAGATTCTGTTGTTTGTAAAACTGTTGGAGCGATCTGTGCTCATAATTGAAGTTCCAAGAAATGGGATTTAAAACATCTAAAAAGGTTAAAACTAAATTTTCGACCGCCTTCTGCGGTCTTCTTCAGAGGAATGTACTCTGCAAGTCACTGAATGCGAATATATAGCAAAAGACGTCACTGTTCGTTGCAATTGCTCCTAAGGGAGGAAACCAGTACTGCTGGTAACCCTTGGGAAGGGTGCTCTTTCATTAACAGAGTCTTGTCCAGGAATGAATGTAACAGCTCTAGAAAAAGCCTTTGTCGGCCGGTCCTATGCATATACATATGCATTATGCATCAATATTAATTCCAAGTTGGTTACTCTCTTTTCTCATAATTTAAAACATACTCTTTTTCTCGCAGAGGGTCACCAAGATTTTGGGACCCTCCAAAAATGCTTGGGACCCCAATTTGGCTGAACATGCGGGTTCCAGAACCCAGATTGAAAAATCCTAGTGCCATCCCTGTCCAAAATGGGAAATCTCTAAAAGGGGGAATTACTCAAATAGGGAATCTCTAAAGGGGGAATTACTAAAATGGGGAATCTTTAAAAGGGGAATCTCTAAAAAGGGGGAGTCTCTAAATTTGGGAATCTCTAAAAGGGGAATCTTTAAAAGGTGAATCTCTAAAAGGAGGAATCTCTAAAAGGGGGAAGTTCTAAAATGGGGAATCTCTAAAAAGGGGGGGATTACTAGAACTGTTAAAGGGCGGATTACTAAAACTGGGATTCTCTAAAAGGGGGAATCTCTAAAAAGGGTATCTCAGTCTTGACATCTTTTTAACTCCAGTCATCGATCACTGGGCAGGATATGGCTTTCAAATAGCGCTGCATCAAAACATTAGCAGCTGGCAACTTCTTACTGCGATCGCAAGTCTCTCATACAGTATATTTATTTAATATAGTACCATATATGCATCAGTGAAGGTTGTTAACACGCCTTAGACCTAGCGATCAGCTCACTTGGCGTTCTTTCTCCACTGCTAGCCTTATAATGAAAGAGGGGGCTCCACAGAGGACAAAGTGTTTGCAAGCCAACATCAGTGGCAATTTTGCTTCAACTTGAAAGAAATTCAGTGTCAACAAAACAACATAATTATTTGTTAGGTCACTGAAGGATGTAGCATCCCTTTATGTTTCAAGGGATTCGTATTAGTCGGCCTTCACAAGCTAGCAGATCAGCCTTGCAAATTAGCAATGTATAATGCTTTGCAATGAACACTGCTCTCCTTTTTGCTGTGTAAACGTAGTCGATTTTTACAGCCACCATCCGCAGGCATCTTATGAGGAAGGGCAACAAATAATTTAATTGCCTGTCAGCAAATAGAAATGGTGGGAAAACATGATGGTATTTACTTTTCTCAGACGCATACAAAAAAAGCCATTCATGCAACAGTAGTGTA
>NC_090893.1:19139902-19149902 GCF_036669925.1 Montipora capricornis
TCACGCTCAAACTCAGTCGATGGCCACACCGATAAATTTACTTCTATTTGACAAAGTTTCAAGGTCCACCGAGTATTCATTGCTGAGAAAATGCGAAAAATATCCAAAATTTTAAAATCCTTCGAGGCCCCCTTACAACGAATTTGAACACGGCAAGTCAACGCCTCACTTGAGCTTCAATACGGTGAGAGCACTGAATAAGTTAACGGTTGACCAGACGTGTCCAAATTCGTTGTAAGCGACACTCGAAGGATTTTGAAATTTTGGATATTTTTCGGGAGAGAAACTCCCATATAGAAAGGGGAGGGATGCTCTTCGTCTCGCTTAGGGGTGTAAATTTCGGATTTGGTCTCACTTAGGGTGTTCTGGGCAAAAAAACAACTTGATATGTAGCCGTAAAGGTCTCCTTTAGGGTTGCGCGCGAAGAAATATAAAAGTGTGTATGTGTTTCACGTTGGTGAAAGTATTAGATGATAATGTCTTTGTCGTTATTAAAAGTCATGGTATTTTGTTTCTCTGTGTTTTAATATGGTCTCCTTTAGGAGTCAAAAAAGCCTGAGCCACGCCCAAATTGGTCTCCTTTAGGGGTTTGATTTAAAATTTCCGACGAGCTTCCCTCCCCTTTTTATTTGGGAGCCCCCGGGCGTGTGAGGTAGGGGAGAATCTTTTCGGAGCGAATAAATTGATTGGAAAGATTGGATGGAGCAAGCTGATTAGCAACATCATGTACCAAAGAGGCAACCAATTTAAAATAAAGCAATTTCACTGGTAAGATTCGGGAACTAACAAAAAGAGAAACAGTGTGAGATGCATTAAGCGAAGAACCCGCCTTTTTAAAATGACAATTTTGTTTAGGTAACTATTTGTAGCTTGACCCCAAGCAACGAGAAGAAATATAGGGTTCGATTAGCTAGCGGTAAATATTTAAAAGTGCTGTAAACGGCACCAGATGCCTAAGCCTAGATATAACGCCAATTCCTTTGCTTATTTTCGTCGAAATATAACCAATGTGGTGTTTCGAAGAGAGAGAACCATCAATTAGAACTCCAAGGTTCTTCACATATGTTTGACGTTCGAGAGATACTAATTGTTTAGAATTGTTATCAAATATTTTAAAGTTGACTTCTTCATGGCCTAGTTCCGGATGGTAAGGATGGAAAATAACAAAGTTAGATTTAGCCGTTGTTTGAATGTAGCCACTCATACAATTTAAACAATTCCTCATTAACAATGATCTCGAGATTATTTAGCAGGCTAACCCTAACCCTAACCGCAGACTATTTTTTCTTTACCAGAAACAGAAGAACCAATTAGCGTTGATTGTGTTCTGCCTGACAAATATTACGAGAACCAGTCATTGATTATTCCTCTAATTCCATAGTGGTGCAGCTTGTGTAACAATATAAGGTAATAAGGTAGTAGTTAGGTAAGGTAATAGTTTATTTACGCATTTAAAAATGAATTACAATGTGTATTTACAATAAAATTAGTAAAAAACATATTGAATATACACATTATATAAAAATAATAAATTGTAATTATTATTATTAAAAGAAATTATTGCACTAGGGAAAAAGCTTCTTTTAAACCGCTCCGTTCTACACTTATATAGGGTTCTGTGGGTAGGGTTTCTCATCGTACGTCCATGCGCGCTCACCCGCTTCATTGTCAGGTGCTTTGAGAGAGGGCCCTTCCCGTCAATTTTCTTAAAAGTTCTAATACAAAGATCATTGCGGCGTACATCCAACCTTGGGCAGTCAACAAGTTCACGTGCCCTGCTGTAGGTTTGTTTGGGAAAGATAAGACCAAAAGCTCTTTTCTGGACTCTTTCGAACTGTTCAGACAAATAGAAAGGAAGAGCATAATGCCAAACTACGCAGCTATATTCCAAAATAGAGCGAATCAAAGACACGTAAATTGAGACTAGGTCAGCTGCTGGGACAACGCCTTGACGTAAAACACGTAGAATATGCACGCGTTTCGATACCTTAGCAACTACTGATGCAATGTGCTCATTCCACTTTAAGTCATTCTGAATAATAAGCCCTTATGTGCGCTAATCACCTCTAA
Source organism: Montipora capricornis (assembly GCF_036669925.1). NCBI lineage: Eukaryota > Metazoa > Cnidaria > Anthozoa > Scleractinia > Acroporidae > Montipora > Montipora capricornis. Next base: position 19,141,973 of record NC_090893.1, read on the forward strand.
CGGTTGATCATCAATTGTTAAGGGGGCTAACTGGGGATTTTCCTTGAAGAAACACAATCGCAACTCCTTGCATTTCTTAGCGTTAAGACGTATCCAGTTGCCAGGGGCCCAGCTGTTTATATAGTCGAGTGTAGCCTGGGAGGATGATAAGCTACCCTTACTATGGTTCTCTGACAAAGAGACATCATCCACGCAGTTCCACATTCCAAAATTAGGTGACATGGCCCTCCCCAAATAATTGACCATCAGGAGGAACAAAATCGGGCCTAATTTGACCCCTGCTTTAACGGGGAGCCAGTTCGAAAATGTCTGATTTAACTTAACGCGTTGTTTTCTATCAGATAGAAAGTTGATGATCCAAGGGATCAGACCAAGTCTCACGTTAAGGTTAATAAGCTTTTGGACAAGGATGTTATAACCTATACGGTCAAGAGCTTTTGAAAAGTCCAAAAAGCAGACTCGGAGATATTCATTAGGACTGTCTAGTTGTAAAAGCCAATTATGGACCATATCTAACAGACAGTAAGATGTGGATGTACCTTTTAGGCAACCAAACTGCTTAGGGTCAATCTTACCCCTAACATCCTCAATCAACCATGAAACCACAAAGTCTTCGAAAACTTGGAAAGGCAGGGTGTAAGTGAGATTGGTCTTACATCGCTCTCACATGTGGGCTGTGTGATAAAAGGGACTGGGATGATATTAAATTCCTTCCACGAGATTGGCATAACCTCAGACGACAAAGATACATTCAAAATAGTAGCAGCTGGAGTTGCTAATTCAAAAGCAAACTCTTTAAAAATTTTGCCAGGAATATTATCGGACCCATGTGCCTTATGGGGCTGAATTGCAGTAAGTTTTTTACATACTTCGTAAGATTGTACAATAGGTAACGTATCGCCCGTGGGAAGCAAAGCTGGCAGCAAAGACAAATCAAGCGGGGGAATGTCCGAATGTACAGATGTAAAGAACTTATTAAGCGCGTTGGCTAATTCAAAATCAGATGGATGGACGTCTCAGATCTACCAGACATCATATTAACTATCCCCCACCACGTAAGGCAGTTATAGTTTTTCAGATCTTGTACTTTGGTTTGGTAAAAAGATCGTCTGCCTTCAGCGATCATAGAGGAGTGTTCTTTGAATGGAAAGCCTTTTCACCTTCTCTGATGAGCATTTTAATTGATGGCGTTATCCATGGCTTATCTGAATGGTGGAATTTTATAGACTTTAAGGGGAAAAGCGATCTAAACCATATGTGACAAATCCCACTCCTACTCAAAGCTCCAGACCGCCTTTGTCATTACAACAATATATTCACGCGCCCTGCTAAATTAAAGGTAACATACACACGTGCGTAAACTTTCTTTTATCTCGAATTTCAGAGAAATTACAAGCGCTACTATCTTCCAGACATTACATTCACAGCTAAAATACATAGCCCATACGGATAAATAACTAAATATGAAATATTTTAAAAAAGCAGCTGTACAAATTGCGGCCTGGATTCTCGTTTCAAAACCTGTTAACTCAGTCAGTGCGGATAAAATCAGGTAGCGCATTCCATAATTTAGCTGATACTGAAGAAAGAAAAAGAATTAAGACCATAACTGGTTGTTGTAGGTTTATTGAGGGACAGAATGAAATTTCCACGAACATCATGAAAAGAAGACTGGAGAGAAAACTCGGTGTTTTTCATATGCAGTAGCAGGAAAATCCTTCAAAAACAGACTTTTATACTATTTATCAATAAAGGGCAAAATTACTGAGCGCTGATTGGCTGAGACAGAGGGCATTTTTTCTTAATCGAGGGCATTTTTGGTAATCAAAAGAGGGCTTGATTACCTGTCAATGATTGGTTAATCGGTTGGATAGCAACGTATAAATTTTGCCCTTTATTGATAAACCAGTTCTCCCTTTTTCCTCAGGTCGCGCTTCAGCCATTATGATGAGGGCCAGTCTCTTGCTTCTCAAGTTGCCTCGTTCATGCAAAAAAGAATTCTGGGTAATTCTGTCATTCCATCACAAGGGAAGACCCCCGGTTGTCATTTCACAGATTTTTACAAGTGTGGGGTCATCTAGTCCTACCAGCAAACTACAGCATCGATTGAGTATTTTAGCTTTCAAAACTTGCCCAATTGTATCGCGGTAGGTCCTGGAATTCGTGCACAGAAAGGTCCGAGAGACAACTTCACTCATGAACCGCCATGTTTACAACAAAGCAGTTTAGTCAAGTGAAGCTATGATCTTCGCAGTTATGAACGCAATTTTTACAATTTCGTAGAGAAGCCTGAAAAATTCAGGACTTCAACGGGGTTTGAACCCGTGACCTCGCGATTCCGGTGCGACGCTCTAACCAACTGGGCGGATTTTATATCCGCAGGTCATATATGATTCATTTATACACCATTTCATCATTAAAGCATTATAGGCGTCCCAGTCTGCACGAAACCATATCTCACCTCTGTGTTCTTTCAAAGGCTTGCCGTTTAGCACATTCCAGCTTAATGATGCTAGCCTGTGAGCTTCTGCAGACGCGAATGACCCGAAAATCACTTAATAAATAATAAACCTACCAGATTTGGGCCAAATCGCTGACTCCACGAACACGGACCGTTGACATTTGTTACGTCATGCCCAAATCTGAGCCCACATTAACCCAAAACCGCAAATGTTTCAATGAGAACTTCTTATACGGTGAAGCCAACTGAAGCAAACCGTCTATCACCAAAAAAAAACTAAAAATAGCAAGCATTTGGGACGTAAAGTGTTAAAATTTCGACTGGTGCTTACAATGTAAAGATTGTGACGATGAAGAGGACGGAAAACTCTCTGCTCTGCGAGTTGGGTATCCTACAAAAATCGCGCCTAACCAAGTGCCTACTAGGATTGTCCAGCACTCGCACAAGACTCTGAGATCAGTAATCAGTTTAAGAAAGAAAGGAGATTATTTTTAGATAACGTCATATAAAACTAAACAGATTTCGTAGAATTATGCAGCACAGTCAACTCTCCGCTAACGGACACTCTCGTAAGCGGACAGCTAAATTTACGGACACTTTTTTCTATTCCCCTTTTTACCTCCCAGACAAACTCTGTATTTACACATTCCCATAAGCAGACACTTTCTCGTAAGCGGACGCGGACACTTTTGAAAATGAAAATTGGATTTTTTTTTTCGTTTACTCTATCTCTCTCTCAATCGGACACCCCACGTTCAATAATTGACTTATGGCAATGAAATTTGTATTTAAGTTACTTCTGCGCAGAACAGGCACTGGAAGTTGTTGGAAGGCTCGCGGCATTTTCTGACTTGCACTGAGGAAACGAGCCGCTAGTCCAGGTAATTACCAAGGTCAACGAAATCTTAGAAGAGAAGGAAGGAGGCAGTCAACCATAACGGACTATTTCTCCAAACTGTCATAGGTCCAAGAAAACCTTCTCTAGTCACGAAAATACCTTGTTTGTTAATGTTTCAATGTTTTTTTAGCACCAAAGTTACAGGTATATAGACGGAAGCAATAATTCCCGTTTAATATTTTGTTGCACATGAATATAGAACAGCTATATTGTATATTTCTTTTTTTTCCGAGTTTTAACATTTAACATAATAAAGAGTTTCAGTTGCTATGTTTAGCTACCCAATAACACATGTACAATTAACACCCACTAATTAACTCTCCCTTGAGCGGATATCCATCCTATTTTTCTTTGGTGTCCGCTTATGGGAATAATATTCGTAAGCAGACAGCTCCACTAAAGGACACTTTTCCAATCCCCGAGGGTGTCTGCTTACCAGGGAGTCTACTGTACCAGGTTATCTGTTAAAAAGACACTTTCAAAATTGCCACTTTTTGTCAAATTCCAAAGATAAGTAATTTTAAGCATAACTGTCTCAATATTTCTAGGGGTAAGGGATAACTGCCCTGGGAATTTTAGCCTATCTTAAGGGATTTAGCCTTTCTTAAAGTGCCCTTAACCCCCAAATTTTCCCTTTGTCTAACAAATCCTGCCATTTTAGAGGCTTCGAAAGTTGCGAAAATCCAAGCATCTTTTGTTCACGACCGAGTTAGAAGGAGAGTGGGTCTATTCCTGTTTTTACGTCACAAACTGATTTACATTGCATTAACTCTTTGTAAAAATGCATGCAAAGTGGATTGTGACGTAAAAACAGGAATAGACCCACTCCCCTTCTGATTCGGTCGTGAACAAAAGATGCTTGGGTTTTCGCAACTTCCGAAGCCTATAAAATGGCAGGATTTGTGAGAAAAAGGAAAAAAATGGCCGCAATGCGTTTCGAACAGGTGCAACGATTCATTTTAGCAAAAAAAGAATATTTTGGGGTCATTGGCACTTTAAGGGATCACTAAAACGTCCCTAACATTGGCTCACTTAGGTAAGCTCAGAGTAATTGAAAGCCATGGATCATTTTGGTAGCGCTCTTTATTTCTGATATCTTTCTCTGAACTAAAATCCCATTCTGAACCTCTGTTCAAATCTCTTAAAGAATGCCTTTGTATTTTGTTGGAAATTGCAAATGACTGGAAGTAAATGTAGAGTAAATATTGTCTCACTTTTGGAGACATCTCAACGTCATGTTTAAAAATTATTATTTACTAAAGTGAAAGTGAGGTTAAAAAGTTTTAAATATTCAGTTATTATTGTCTTAGCGTCAAACATAGGCTAAGCGACAAGCATACCAAAGAATAGCTAATACGAAGTATTACGCACTTGTGTGGTATATATTAATTTAGCATAAACTAGGTGTCAAAGTAGGTGTTCAAACAATTCGAAAACTGTTGGCCCATTTCCTATCATAAAATTGGATGAATAGATAAAGGATAGGTTGAGAGTCAGTGCTTTGTAAGCATTGATATTAGCTCAGATCCATCAACAGTAAATCAACTCAAGTAAAGCTGTGATCCTCGCAGTTATGGACGTAATTTTAGCAATTGCGTACAGAGGCCTGAGCTAAAATTACGTCCATAACTGTGAGGATCATAGCTTTACCTGATTTCATATCCGCAGTTCAGTATGATTCATTTCATTGCACAGGTTAGATCGTTTTGTTAGGTTGTTCTAGGATTTAGCCTTGGCTAGAATTTTCCAGGAGCAACGCTGAAAAATTCTGAAAAATCGGTAGGCAAAATCACGAGTTTCCTAGTTTTCTCTTGCTGTTTTTAATTAATATTTGATTTTTTAAAATATCATATACAGCTAGTCGTCATACGCCAGATCATTGAAATTTGGGTTAGAGGCATATTTACCATTGTGTGCCATTGTAATAATAATTATAATAGTTATCAGTACTATTATTATTATTATTATTGTTATTAATATTATTATTATTATTATCATTATCATCATCATTATAATTATTATAATTAAGGTGAAAAGGAAATGAAAAAGAAATTGAAAAGATGTAGAAGCACGATCTGATGAAGGATGAGATTTACGGGATCTAAAAAAAGTAGTTATAGTGCCGGTTGTTATTGGAGCTGTGGGCGTGACGTGGTAAGCAACAACTTCCTAAAGTATGTGGAAAACCTTGAACCCAGTGTTAGGACGAAACCTCTAGGAACAGCAAGAATCCTGGGAAAAGTCCTGTCTTTTTAAGACAAGGATTTCAGGCTTGATGGGACCTTAGGTAACTTGTTGTTGCTTGCTCCCTTAAGATATGTCCTGCAGAATGCAACACTCTTATCTGTGACAAAACCTATTGAACATAATAATGATGATAATAGTTCGGAAAGTATCGATAAACCAGTTGTGTCTTCGCAATAGTTGAAATAAACACTGCATGAATAGTGCTTAAACCGTAATAATAAGCAAAAAAAATACTTCCGAATTTCCGAAGCAGAGCACCACCATGAAAAACAAAACACCACGGTAAATGGACATGTTTAATTTTCTGTCAACATTAAAGCAGAGAAGCGATTAGAAGGGAAATGTTACTTTATGTATCTTTCCCTTTTGCGTGCTTTGTCGTGCAATACCAATTGGCATATCCAGTCATTAGCAAAAGAGAATTGAGTTAGACTAAAATTCCCACATTCTGTCCTTTTTATATGGACAATAAAATCAAGTGGAATTATTTTTGCAGTACACATATGCTATTTGTTATACGCTAATTTAACTTGATATTGAAAAACAAGCATACTATATTGTAATCAAAAATCTAATTGCATTTTAAGGCTAAATAGTGAAACAAAACGAAAACGAACTTGGAGTGGTCCGTACTAGGGGTTCGGAAGGGAAAATTGGGACCGCTGCAGCTCGCGGAATTAGCCAATCACATTCGAGTATTTACGATTCCGGACCACTGAGATGCTTGAGAAAAAAATAAAATAAAATACTAATTAACAGCAAGTTGCAACCTCTTTGTTCAAGGCTAGTTTCCCGAAAGTCCTGGAAAGTATTCGGACCCTAAAAAATTCTTTAAAAGTGCGATGCGCTTTTCCTGAAAATTTGGTCGACTCTTTGACTAAACATGTTTTCAGGCTAAGAAAGGAAAACCAATAACAAAGTTTCAAGGCAAAAATTGTTTCCTATTTATGATCGAAATTTTTCGGGGCTTACGATAAACTGCGCCTTAAGATAAAGTTCTTCCAAGTTAATTCGAGATATTCACCGTATTTCGTTATGAGAATTTAACAAAATTTGTACTCATTGCAGAATGGTAGATCTTCAGCGCTTCGCAGATAAGTTCCAAGAAGACTTTCCTCATGTAGACTTCAAATGTGCCAATAACAGTGCCAAATTCAAGAAAGTATTCTAGATAACCAACTTACCCTAGCAGATGCCAAGATGTTGACCGCACGAGCTCAAAAGGCAGACTAAGTCAGTTCAGACAAGAAATCTCCTTTTATCTCTAACGAGTGAAAGGGGACGTGAGCTAATTTGGAAATTTCGCAGGCGTGGCTATCAAAGTAGGAGCATGTGCTTTCAACCGAGCAACTAATTCGCTTGTTCTTGAAGTTTTTTTTCACTCAAGTGTGGTGATCTCTGGAGAATGCATCAGACATACGGTTTTGTTACATGTAATCGCACTCGTTGTGAAATTGAACTTCTGCTTCTGTCTGATTGGGCGACAGAAAGGCTTCTTTGCGTGAACGTACAACCAAGCAAATCAATCAAATCGATCTTTCTGTCTGATGGGCTCAAAGAAAGTTTCCTTTGGGTAGCGAAGCGTGTAACTTTTTGAGATGATTAAAATATTATGTATTCCCTTTCAATGAAAGCTTGCAACTGGAACTTGAAGCTCAACGGTGCAAAATTCAAGAACACATATTTCATATGAAATTTAAGCTTCACGGTTACATTTACCTCTTCAACCAGGACAACTATTAGGTCCTATCACACTCAACAAGCACAGTCATATCCATCATATGTAAATCAATCAATATCGACGGAAACTGGATCACATTCAAGGAGTTTAAACAATGACATCAAACGCAGTTAACCCGATCTCATTGTACAGAATACTCCATTTCATTCAAGACCCATAGTTTTCGTCAAAAAGGCTTATGATCTGCGAAAGTGTATGGAAACAAATAATGATTATTGGTTCAAGGGTTCTCAGTCGTCTAAATTGAATTAGTTTTCTTCTATATTTGGATCATATAACTAGAAAAAAAGGCAATCAAAGTCCCTTGGCCCCAAACTACACCACACAATATCGATTAGGAAGAAACGGATAAATGTTTTAGAAGAGACTAACCTACTGGATAAAGCAAATTTCAAGTACAAAAGAAACTCGTTAGGTCAAGCAAGAGCGCCAAAGAATAAACTGGGGACCAGGGAGAAGAGCATTGCGAAGGGGTGTACTGTAACAGGGATGGCGCAGTGGTGAGAGCACTCGCCTCCCACCAATGTGGCCCGGGTTCGATTCCCAGACTCAGCGTCATATGTGGGTTGAGTTTGTTGGTTCT
>NC_090893.1:19159902-19174902 GCF_036669925.1 Montipora capricornis
AGCAGCAAACAAAGCCTCATCAACCTTTCCATTCTTTAAAAGTGCTCTCCACAGAGCTGTGTACGCAAACTGTTTTGTGTCACGAAAACTTATTTTCCATGCATCTTCTGATTGAAGAACACGCCTTGTTTCATCCAAATGTTTTATGCTTAGACGATAAAAATTAAGGGCTTTGCACAACGAGCCTAAATATTCATGAACATGACCAAGCCAATAGCAACCGATTCCCTGTCCTACTGGATCCTCCGTTTCCTTGCAAATAGTAAGATAATGTTCGAAAAGGAGAAGAGCATTTTCAAGCTCACCCATTCTGTCATAAGCGATGGCGAGATTGCCAATGGCCAATCCCTCCAGGTGCCTATCCCCTATGTCTTTTGCAATGCTGAGATGTTGTTCGTGATACTCTAAGGCTCGCTTAAAATTGCCCAGACTGAGATAAGCGTTGCCGAGATAACCATTGGCCCTTCCCTCCCCGGCCCTATTCCCTACTTCTTTTGCAATGCTAAGACGTTGTTCGCAATACTCTATGGCTCGCTTAACATTGCCCAGACTGAGATAAGCGTATCCGAGATTACCATTGGCATTGCCCTCCCCCGCCCTATCCCCTACTTCCATTGCAATGCTAAGATGTTGTTCGTGATACTCTATGGCTCGCTTAAAATTGCCCAGACTGTGATAAGCGTTGCCGAGATTACCATTGGCAGTGCCCTCCCCGGCCCTATCCCCTACTTCCTTTGCAATGCTAAGACGTTGTTCGTGATACTCTATCGCTCGCTTAAAACTGCCAAGCCTGAAATAAGCGTTGCCGAGATTACCATTGGCTCCTCCCTCCCCGGCCCTATCCCCTACTTCCATTGCAACCCTAAGATGTTGTTCGTAATACTCTATGGCTCGCTTAAAATTGCCCATACTGAAATAAGCATTGCCGAGATTACCATTGGCATTGCCCTCTCCGGCCCTATCCCCTACTTCCATTGCAATGCTAAGATGTTGTTCGTCATACTCTATGGCTCGCTTAAAATTGCACAGACTGTGATAAGCGTTGCCGAGATTACCATTGGCCTTGCCCTCCCCGGCCCTATCCCCTACTTCTATTGCAATGCTAAGAAATTGTTCGTAATATTCTATGGCTAGCTTAAAACTGCCCAGCCTGAAATAAGCGTTGCCGAGATTACCTTTGGCTCCTCCCTCCGCGGCCTTGTCCCCTACTTCCATTGCAATGCTAAGATGTTGTTCGAAATACTCTATGGCTCGCTTAAAATTGCCCAGACTGAGATAAGCGTTGCCGAGATTACCATTGGCCTTGCCCTCCCCGGCTTTATCTCCTACTTCCTTTGCAATGCTAAGATGTCGTTTGTGATACTCTTTGGCTCGCTTAAAACTGCCCAACCTGAGATAAGCGTTGCCGAGATTACCACTGGCCTTGCCCTCCCCAGCCCTATTCCCTACTTCCATTGCAACGCTAAGATGTTGTTCGTAATACTCTATGGCTCGCTTGAAATTGCCCAGACTGAGATAAGCGTTGCCGAGATTACCATTGGCATTGCCCTCCCCGGCCCTATCTTCTACTTCCTTTGCAATTCTAAGATGTTGTTCATGATACTCTATGGCTCGCTTAATATTGCCCAGACTGTGATAGGCGTTGCCAAAATTACCATTGGCACTGCCCTCGCCGGCCCTATCCCCTACTTCCTTTGCAATGCTAAGATGTTGTTCATGATACTGTATGGCTCGCTTAAAATTGCCCAGACTGTGATAGGCGTTGCCAAGATTACCATTGGCACTGCCCTCGCCGGCCCTATCCCCTACTTCTTTTGCAATGCTAAGATGTTGTTCATGATACTCTATGGCTCGCTTAAAATTACCCAGACTGCCATAAGCGTTGCCGAGGATACGATTGGCCAAGCCTTCCCCGGTCCTATCCCCTACTTCTTTTGCAATGCTAAGACCTTTTTCGTGATACTCTATGGCTCGCTTAAAATTGCCCTCACTTTCATAAGTACAGCCGAGAATTCCATTTGCACTGCCCTCCTGGTCCCGATCCCCTACTTTTTTTGCAATGCTAAGATGTTGCTTGAGGTACTTTCTGGCCTTTTTAAAATTGCCCAGACTGTAATAAGCGATGCCGAGATTGCCACAGGCTTTTACCTCTCCAGCAATGAGACCTATTTCCTTAAAAATCCTTAATGCTTCCCTGTAATCCCTCTTAGCCTGTTCAAAATAAGCGAAGCCATAATAATATTTGCCCAGATTGAAATATGCAATACCCTCCCCTTTTCTGTTTCCCTCTTTTCTGGCAACGCTAAGCTCTTGTATATGCTCCTCGAAAACGTTCATCTTTTTGTCTGCCATTCTTGATTGCAAGAACTCTTGAGAACAAGGAAGGTCGTCTTTGAAAGCGAGGGCGCTCCTTGAAAGAAAGCATGAGAAATTCAATGCACTGACCACAAATGCTGCAGGTACGTAGCCAAACCAACACTAAAGAGACCGCCTGTCTAACAAAGACAATTTTCTGCTGTTGACCTGAAACTCTTTACTTCTCTGTCTGAATTAAACTGCCCTTTGTCTGATTTAAACTGAATTTTTAAAGACAGAATTGACCGCACAAAATAGACGTATTTAAATGGCATAAATTTGTCCCATATCAGACGTAACTCAGCCAAAGCAATACTGTTGTCTTTTTGTCATCATATTGTCCTGATCAAATCAAAATAGCTCGCGTGATACCACTGTTTAAAGCTGATTGTCAATCACTTTTTATGACATACAGACTGCTCTAATGTTCCCTGGATTTTAAACGTTGGTCTAGGAAGTAATTATCTATAACCGTGTTGTAACCAACTTAAATTAATTACACCACATCATCACAGTATACATTACACCAAGTTTATGTTTTCACTACATTGCGTATTACTACCTCTTTACTACCGACTGACATGTACAAGAAATCATCTTGCCCTTGATGGCTGTGAACATGCCATTTATATTCTAAGGCCTTTGTTACGGTGGATAGAAAAAATTCTGCTTCATAAACGTGAATACTAAGGTGTCCATTACGTCGGCGAAATTTGTTTGGTTTAACGTCCATTGATATATGCACCCGTGCTCCGGAAGGATCCATTCTCGTTCCCTTATTTTTCTTAACCTATGTTCATGACTTCAGTGATGTATTCAAAATACCAGACCTGATTTTATTTGCAACTGCTGATATGACGATGCTAGTCTCTTACGTCTAATTATTTGGTTACCTAGTTCAAGGAAAAGAAACTTACACTAAACTTGCGGAAAACTAATTCTTTATTCTATTTAAGCCTCGAGAGAAAAAGACGTCATCTTTCAATGCAAATCTGCTAAAATTATTAAAGAATTGAACAGATCGTAGAACGGTCTTTCTTGGGGATGTGCTTGACTAACATCTTTCTTGGGAAACTCTGTATTTCTCAATTGGCTAACAAAATCTCTGAATCTATAGCATTTAATTTCAGGTATAGTTGTTTTTCTAAATTTTGTTTGAGAACTCTGTTCTACTGTTTAGTTTATCCTAATAGTCATTATTGTATTATTGTGCATTTACAAATCCAATCTTTGTAGTCTTGTTTCTTTGCAAAAAGTACAGTCAAAATAGTTCCTAAATCAATTACTCATACCCAATCTTCAAAGAATTAGAACTATCAAATTTTCGGATATTAGATTACAAGAACTGGGTAACTTTATGTATTCTTATGAACATCCTCTTCCACCATCAAGGTTTTATTCATAATTTTTCATTTAAAAAGACGTCTATGTGTTTTTTACTAGATTTGCAGAATGATTTTCACCTTTAACTCTGTAGAACTAATCTTCGCAACTTCCGTTCTCCCACGAACGTCTGCTGAAAGGAAAAACCTCTTCCGTTCAACGGCCAGCAGCAGATGTTAGTAGGGGAGGAACGTATGACGAAGCCCTAATCACGTCTGCGTGGGAGGCTATCATCACACCAGAAGTTGAGGAACATCTGAAGTAGATGAAGAGTTGAAAGATCTGAGAAAGGCAATCAAAACTGGTCGATTAGAGGAATGCAAGGCTTATGCAGCAGCTGTTGGTGAAATGTGTGTGATTGGGCAACTAGTCCAAAGATGTACCCGCACTGTGCTACCAAGCAAGGCATTGTCAGAACAAATCTAAATCTGAGAAGCAAAGTACGGTGGCCTTGTATCGGATAAGGCAGCAGCAAAATTCTGCAAATCCTGCTATAAGTGTCAGCTGGTTGCTCCTCCAAATCCGCCAAAGCCATTGAAGCCAGGAGCATTGCCAGAATGATGCCCTTGGCAAGATCTGGTCGTAGGTCCTTCGTGACCACTCCAATATGGTCATTGTTGACTACTACAGCCGTTATTATGAGTATGCGGTCATGACATCAACCATCAGTAAGAAAGTAATTGACAATGTAGAATATACTTTTAGCCACCATGGTCTTCCCTTAACATTGAAGTCAGACAATGGACCTCAATTCACCTAAACTGAATTCCGGAAATACTGAAAGCAGAATGGAATTGTGCTTCTCGAGAAAAAAGGCAAATGGGTGGTTGAAGGCGAAAATGGCTCCCTATGTGCCCTCAGCGGTAAAGAAATTGTTTTAGTTATGGTCCTTATGCAAAGGCATCTTTGTGCAGTTTTCAGTTATGGTAATTTAATAAATAATACTACCACATTAAGCAATCAATTTCATGAAAAAATATTTTAGGTTAGTCTGTAAAATGAGAAAGAGACCTCAAGATAAGGTTAATAAATAAAACAAACTCTGTGTGAAATTAAACCTTGAAATTCAAAAACAGGCAACAAACTTATTCAAGTAGTAGGGATAAAAAAATATTTGGTCGCATCTCTTTGTGTCCATGGATTTAGTATAATTTTTCTCTCTTCTTCCTTTCTTAAATCGGCACGAGGGGATCGGGTAGAGATCTAGCAACCGGACTAGAACCCCCCTTGCTCCGTTGCGCTCTATCCCTGAAAATTCTCAGCCATTTTTATGATCCTGATGGATCACAGTCAGCTTTTCTTTACTTTCGGATTGTTTGGGTTTGCCTCATGGAACCAGTGTTTCGTTTTGCATCATGGGATTTCTTTAGTTTCCTCGAACTACCCCTTTCTGCCTCCACAGCAGTTTCTTAAGGCTTTACCGCAACTCACCATCCACACACAGAATATTCCCCCCAGTTGCCCACTTTACTAGAGATTATTTTTTCAGTTAGTGGAAAGGAACCCCTTCCTGAAAGGGGATTCTTGCTACAGCATCGTACTCACGCCACAATGGTTGCAAGTCTACTGCTGACTTTAACTTTAACAACTCATTAATAATTAATGAGCTTAACAGCCTGTCAAGACACCGATAAAACGTCACATGCATAGTATTAAGGCCCAGCTTATTATTTTTTTTTGTGTGCTAATACCTAAAAGTCCAAGTATAAGCAGGACCCCCAGTTTGGAAGCTTGAATTTTGAAAAAATATATATATATAAGACAACAAATTTTGAAGTTCCTATGAAACTCTACTAGTAAACAAACAAGGACAAACAATTATGCTTTCAAAACACTGACACGGTGGTTGTTATGAGCTTTCATATCAGTTAAGTCTTTATATGGCGAATTTTACCGTCTTGTCATACCTTTATCGCGTGAGTTTATTATAATAAAACTTAAAGATGCTTTCTGAATGCGATTTTTTTCAATATCAGTTTTTATATCACTTCGAAAGGCTCTCGAATACTCAAGTCGTCCAAGTGCACTTTGAGATATGGAAACAAGTCTTTACCTTTTGATTGCATCTGACGTCACGGCGGCCATGTTGATGGAAAGAACAATAGCGAAAATTTGACTCTATTAATATGCAAACTATTACTAGGCAAAACTCGAGCTCCTTGTGTGGGCCCAGTTCTATTAGTAGGGCTAACGCTCACATGGTTCATATGGGATAGAAATCTAGCACTTCACGTTACACTACACTCTCTTCAGTTAATTCTGTTTAAAATATAAGTGCTACACGGCCAACGTTTGTATAAACGTAACCTTTCATTGTACATTTCTCTATTGTTTTGGCATCAACATGAGTCTGGGCGTCACAATGAATCGGTCAGACATTTGGCTCGCGACTACTCACGAATATCTTGGTATTTTCTCGCACGTGGCGGAAAGGTATCTGTCAGATTTCAAGTAGGTTGATGTTCACTTGTTCGAGTAAAGAGAATGAATCGCTTGAAAGAATTCTGGAGAACAAGAATCGCAAATGAACGCCATGAGCGGCTCCTTCAGGAGCCACCACTCATGAAAAAGGCAATGATCAGCAACAACATCCTTTCAGTTTGTTGTATATTTATTCAGTGACATCTTGAGAAATTTAACCTCTCAGGTGTTTACGTAGATAAGGCGCACCCTCCATTTGTTATTTGAATTTTGAGAAAAAAGGTTCAGCCTTTACATGGACGAAGTTTGAAGCTTGGACATAACACCTGTTTCCTTGGGCATGTACTTACCCAGTACAAAGGTGGGCTAGCATGAATTACTAGCATCACTCACAAATGATTGACTGTGGTATACCCAGTGAAAGGAATACCGACATAAGTTATGCAGTTGCTACAACAAGTTGCAAAATTGTTGAGACACTTTCATTAAAAAAAAACCTTTTCCAGCTTCCAATACCCTTTCCCACTCCCCTCTCCCCCTTTCAATGTTGACTGTTTAAGTTTTCAACACATTTTTTGTCTCGCTAGCAACACCGATACTATTCTTGCAACTTGTTGTAGCTTGTGTACGCTGTAGAAGCATAAAAAAAATATTTAAAAAAACAAGGATTCCATTTCCAATACAAGCCCTCAAAATTAAACAGCTAAAGGCACGCATTTACAGGATAAAATGCAGTTGAGTTATCTCACATCAAATCCAATGTTGGAAGCTACATGCTCATATTGTAATACAATACCGGGTCACTATTATAGCAGCACACACTATTCATAAGCCAATCTACATTCGCCACAATTAGCTTAACCCTGAGCACTTGAGAGTGAAGTGAACTTTGAATTCTTCGTTCATCTAAAAGGGAAATTTGAATCATATATGGATCACGAGTGCATGGAAAGACGTGTCTTCTTCATGAACAATGGCAGTGATCTTTTTCACCGTAACTTAGAGATAACATAACACAACACAAGTTATACGTAATTAGAGCTTGTTTTCATTGCACGAGTCATCTACAAAATTACAAGAATTTAAGTTATGATGAGCGACTTACCACTGTTTTTCCAAACAGATGCTTTTTCGTGTCAAGCGAAAGCTTCGCCAATCGTTGCCAAGAACTCTGTAATAGTGATTTGATGCAGTTTAATAAATAACTTGCACCGAACTCAGAAGATACAGTATTTACTAATCAGTTTTGATTAACCTTTGTGGCTGCTATACAGACACAACCCACGTTAACGCATGCACTTGCTATCTCATGTAATCCATCAAGGCAAGTGTTTTAACTCAGCAGAATTCCAATCAAGATTTTACCTTACATTAAGTCTCGCTTAATTCTTAAATCACTTTGCAATGTTTCTTGTCTGAATAATGAATCCGGCCGTAAATAAATTAAGTGTAAGCAATACAGGAAGATTGTTTGCGTGCCTGCGTCACTCACAACTGATTTTACAAAATAAACATACCCGGTAAAAGGAATACCAACGGCTATTTGTAAAACAAGGAATGGGGAATGCGGCAATGGGAACGGGGAACGGGGAATGGGAAACGGGGAATCGCTAAAAGGGGGAATCTCTAAAATGGGAATCTCTAAAAAGGGGGAAGTTCTAAAATGGGGAATCTAGGGGGAATTACTAAAGTAGGGAATCTCTTAAAGGAGGAACTAAAATGGGGAATCTCGAAAAGAGGGAATCTTTAAAACAGGGAATCTCTGAAAGGGGGAATCACTAAAATAGGGAATCTCTAAAATAGGGAATCTCTGAAAGGGGGAATTACTAAAATAGGGAATCTCTAAAAGGGGCAATCTCTAAAAGAGGGAATCTCTAAAATGGGGAATCTCTAAAAGGGGGATTTAGTCAAATGGGGAATCTCTAAAAGGGGAAATAACTAAAATACAGAATCTCTAAAAGGGGGAATTAATAAAATAGGGAATCTCCAAAATAGGGAATCTCTAAAAGGGGGAATTACTCAAATTAATAGGGAATCTCTAAAAGGGGGAATTACTCATTGACAAATAGGGAATCTCTAAAACAGGGAATTACTAAAATGTGAATCTCAAAAAGGGGGAATTCTCTAAAAAGGGGAATTACTGAAAGAGGGAATCTCTAAAAAGGGGGAGTCTCTAAAATGGGGAATCTCTAAAAGGTGAATCTCTAAAAGGAGGAATCTCTAATGAGCGATGATGAGCGACTTACCACTGTTTTTCCAAACAGATGCTTTTTCGTGTGATGTCAAGCGACAGCTTCGCCAATCATTGGCAAGAACTCTATAATAGTGATTTGATGCAGTTCAATAAATTATTCGCACCAAATTCAGAAGATACAGTATTTACTAATCAGTTTTGATTAACCTTTGTGGCTGCTATACAGACACAACCCACGTTAATGCATGCACTTTCTATCTCATGTAATCCATCAAGGCAAGTGTTTTAACTCAGCAGAATTCCAATCAAGATTTTACCTTACATTAAGTCTCGCTTAATTCTTAAATCACTTTGCAATGTTTCTTGTCTGAATAATGAATCCGGCCGTAAATAAATTAAGTGTAAGCAATACAGGAAGATTGTTTGCGTGCCTGCGTCACTCACAACTGACTTTACAAAATAAACATACCCGGTAAAAGGAATACCAACGGCTATTTGTAAAACAAGGAATGGGGAATGCGGCAATGGGAACGGGGAACGGGGAATGGGAAACGGGGAATCGCTAAAAGGGGGAATTACTAAAAGGGGGAATTACTAAAATGGGGAATCTCTAAAATGCGGAATCTCTAAAGTAGTACTAAAGTAGGGAATCTCTTAAAGGAGGAACTAAAATGGGGAATCTCGAAAAGAGGGAATCTTTAAAACAGGGAATCTCTGAAAGGGGGAATCACTAAAATAGGGAATCTCTAAAATAGGGAATCTCTGAAAGGGGGAATTTCTAAAATAGGGAATCTCTAAAAGGGGCAATCTCTAAAAGAGGGAATCTCTAAAATGGGGAATCTCTAAAAGGGGGATTTAGTCAAATGGGGAATCTCTAAAAGGGGAAATAACTAAAATACAGAATCTCTAAAAGGGGGAATTAATAAAATAGGGAATCTCCAAAATAGGGAATCTCTAAAAGGGGGAATTACTCAAATAGGGAATCTCTAAAAGGGGGAATTACTCATTGACAAATAGGGAATCTCTAAAACAGGGAATGACTAAAATGTGAATCTCAAAAAGGGGGAATTCTCTAAAAAGGGGAATTACTGAAAGAGGGAATCTCTAAAAAGGGGGAGTCTCTAAAATGGGGAATCTCTAAAAGGTGAATCTCTAAAAGGAGGAATCTCTAAAAGGGGGAATCTGGAGATCTAAAAAGGGGAATCTCCGAGACCGTGAAAATTAAGAGAGGCCTGATCGGTTGATTTTAATGACAAGCATCCATTTTAACAGTGCAATTGTTGACCACTGGTACAATTCACACAGAAATTCCTGCTATTAAAATATCAACGAATTACTGTTTCTGTCGTAAAACTGCGGACGAAACATACCGTATTTTAGAAACGCATTATACATACAGTCTCAATGCTTTTACATAAGATTTAAACTAATTACAAGAATAGGATTAAAAAATTACTATAGGTTAAAAGCAATTTTAAAAAGGTGTGTCCTAAGCCTAGTTTTAAAGGAATGTAAGGTCTTGAAGTATCTTATGAAATCAGGAAGTTTGTTGCAAAGCCTAGGGGATACACACGCAAAGGATCTGTCGCCATAGGTGGAGGTTCTAGATCTTGGAACAGACAGATTGATGGACCTTGAGGAACAGAGGGTGCGGACAGGTTTATAGAAAGTTAACAGAGTTGCCAAGTAATCAGGGGCCAGACCATAAAGTGCTTTATAGGTATAGAGAAGAAGCTTGAAGATAACACGATGTTCTATAGGGAGCCAGTGAAGATTGATAAGGACTGGAGTGATATGATCAGATTTTTTTGTTCGCGTAATAAGTCGGGCGGCCACATTTTTGTAGTCTTTGAAGTTTCTGTATTTCAGAAGAGGGCAGGCAGTAAAACAAAGCATTGCAATAGTCCAGTTTAGAGGAAATAAAGGCATGAATGACCCTTTTGGTGTCTTTCTGAGATAAAAATTTCCTGATTTTGCTGAGTTCATGTAAAGATAATGAGCCAGAGCAACATATATTATTGATGTGGCTGTGAAGAGTGAGGGTAGAGTCTAGAGTGATGCCAAGATCTCTCACTTCATTTACTGGTTTGATAATAGTGTTTGTGTGTGAGTGAATGGTGAGGTATCCATCAACTTGAGTACTAGGAATTAAAATTAAGAAAATGACTCGAAAAGCCAACAATATTTTAAAAACAAGCATGCTTTGGATTCTGCATATTCTCATTACTATTGAATTTAGTTGTACACTACTGTTGCATGAATGGCTTTTTTTGTATGCGTCCGAGAAAAGTAAATACCATCACGTTTTACCACCATTTCTATTTGCTGACAGGCAATTAAATTATTTGTTGCCCTTCCTCATAAGATGCCTGCGGATGGTGGCTATAAAAATCGACTACGTTTAACACAGCAAAAAGGGGAGCGGTGTTCATTGCAAAGCATTATACATTGCTAATTTTCAAGGCTGATCTGCTAGCTTGTGAAGGCCGATACGAATCCCTTGAAACATAAAGGGATGCTACATCCTTCAGTGACGTAACAAATAATTATGTTGTTTTGTTGACACTGAATTTCTTTCAAGTTGAAGCGAAATTGCCACTGATGTTGGCTTACGAACACTTTGTCCTCTGTGGAGCCCCCTCTTTCATTATAAGGGTAGCGGTGGAGAAAGAACGCCAAGTGAGCCGATTGCCAGGTCTAAGGCGTGTTAACAACCTTCACTGATGCATTTATGGATACATATATTAAATAAATATACTGTATAAGAGACTTGCGATCGCAGTAAGAAGTTGCCAGCTGCTGTTTTGATGCAGCGCTATCTGAAAGCCATTTCCTGCCCAGTGATTGATGACTGTCACACTTTCTTAGGAGTTAAAAAGATGCTAAGAGATACCCCTTTTTAGAGATTTCCCCTTTTAGAGTATCCCAGTTTTAGTAATTCCCCCTTTTAGAGATTCCCCATTTTAGTAATTTCCCCTTTTAGAGATTCCACCTTTTAGAGATTCCCCCATTTTAGCAGTGCTCCAGATAAGAGTCGGAACCCGGGTCAATAACCCGACAAAGAAGGCTTCCTGACCCGACAGATGAAATGTAAATATAATCAGTTAAATATTACAACAAAATGTCTGGGTGACCTGTCAAATGGTATAAATGACCCCCACTTGGAAAAATTAACTGGAACCCTGTTTAGAGATTCCCCCTTTCAGAGATTCCCTCTTTTAGAGATTCCCCATTTTAGAGAGTCTACATTTTAGTAATTCCCCCTTTTAGAGATTCCCTATTTTAATGGAATTGGATCACAGTTAAAGGAGAGATAATGTCTGTTTCTCATTCACAAACAACAGCTAATTTCATACATGTTGCGTGTGTTTCAGATGTCACATGTCGACCGAAATGTACTTGTTTAAGGCAAATTATACTGAAATCGGTTTTATATATTTCTAGCGTACTGTAAACAGCGAAAGGATGGAAATCACACTTTTTGATCTACCAAATTATGTGTATTTTCGACTTGACTCACAGAAAGCACTGAAATAGCTTAAAATTATGTCATACCGAAACCCTGCCAAAATCCAGTTTATTGCTGGCCATGTTCGATTCGCAGCAGATCAGAGAATTAAACCTTGTTTTTTTTTTTTTCGAAACACCATATTAAACACAAAAGATACATGTATATGCCTCCTATACCAATAAACAAAGTGACCATATGGCAATACAGTGACAACCAACTCACTGACAATCGGCGTCAAAATTGTTGACACATTGACCATTCCTACCCCGTATGCCGCATTTCTTCTATCTTTTAGTCTTCTTTTAGTCTTCTTAGTCCTCCCAAACAATGTTGTAGCGTGATTCCCGGAATATTTGGGTGCAAATAGGCAACATTGATTGGGGGAGGGGGGTCTTATCAATAAATTAGAGCAGGATTCAAATTATAGTGTTATTTTACACTTAAAAAGAACTGTTTAAACACAATATTGTGTCAACTAATTTTGTCGCTGATTGTAGTTCACAGGCACTCCACTTTCAATAATCTGAAAGAAACAATTCAAACTTAACAGAAACATGATCAAGAACCTCAATTGGCCAGTAACACCAAGGCAAGCTATGGGTGAATCAACCCCAGCAATACCCGAGACACCATTAAGTGAACCTGACCAGGAGTGCACCATTAGCAAGTCAATCAAGTGTGTAGAAATTACAATGTAGTAGAATAGGAGCTAGGCAGTCATTACACGCAGGAGTATTATAGCAAGCTGGACAAGAGTGGCTAGAGAAGTCTAACAGACAAATCAGGGACTTTGGAGAGAAGTCTACCGATTTCTGTCACTCTTGAGAACATTGTTTTAAATTTTTCTGTTATATTTATAACATACTACAATCCTCGCCAAAAATCCTTGAAACACCCCCTTCCCCTAGACAGTGTTGAGATGACATTTTACTGTTTGACTGGCTGCAACAACATTGAAAAAAGGGAGGGGGACGAATACGGTGCAAGAATGTTCAAAGTGTTTCAAGGTTTTTGTCGAAGATTGTGTGAGTTGCAAAAAGCCATCTGGTTAATATCAGACCTTGTCATTTATTGTTAAGTAGTTTCCGTGAATAGCCCAGAAAGACTGTGATAGCTGGGAAAATCTTGCTGTAACTTTTGTTTGCCGCAAGATAGGAAAAAGATTACATTTCTAGATTTCGGTAGAAATAAATAACAAATGTTATTTTCGGTCTTTAAAAATGACATGAATACAACCTGGTCACAATAGTCACGCATAGGAGAGTTTTTTCCTTTTTTCACTCAGACATGAAGGTTAAGTGTGATTAGTCACACAGTTCAGTGAAAAAAGCAAGTATGGTGTACAATAGGAAAACATCGGCGGAAGAACGAGCACTCATCAGATTTTTGGAGATGGAAAAAAGGCAAAAGCCGACTGATCTGCAGTAACGCGAGTGTTAAAATAATTTAACAGTCATTAAACACATTCGCGAACTCACACAAATGTCATCCACGAAAGATGAGGAAGGCCAAGAAAGTTGTCATCCAGAGAAGAGAGACTCCTTAAAAGGACTCTACTCACACTGAGGAAGATACCGCCAAGCGACTAATGAATGAGGCAAACATCTGTGAAAGTAATGTGTCAGTTCGAACCGTGAAAAGCAAAGGGTACTAGGCCCGGAAGAAAAGGGGCGCTTGCTAACAATGAGAAGAGCTTACACGTTGCATTTGCCAAAAAGGTGAGAGAACAGTATGACAAGGAGTCATGGGCACTTCAAATACTTTTGCGCACAAGACCAACCCGCTTGACAAAGCACGAGCTCCTACTGGCAGGATATACCGAAAAAAATCAGAAGGTCTCAACCAATATTGCACAGCGGCAGGGAGTAAAGTTGGATCTAGAGGAAAGGTAGTCAAGTGTTTAGGGGCGATGATTTCATAGGGTAACATAGGAGTTATTTTTATGCCACGAGTATGAGCTGTTTGTGCTGATTGTGCATGTTTCCTTAATGAGCATAAAATTACGAAGATTTATAACTCTTGCAAAACATTCCAAACACACATTAAGAAAAAAAAATTAATTCCTGGACAAAAAGATTTGACATTTTCCTGTTGTTTTAACTTCTAGACCACAACCTAAAAAGAAGGCCAACAATGTACCCTTCCCCCACCCCACCCAGGACAATGTTGTTCAGGAAGATGAGCAAAGAATCCATGTACTGTATATCTCAACATTGTGGTGGGAGGGGGCGAAGTGGCAGTGGCAATTTAAGACTTAATTCCTGCATAAATTTTTTTGGATATGGACCAGGTTCATGTACATGTAGTAAACAACCTTGTCCAGGATTCTTGGTTACCCTCTGTCTTTTTTGACATCCATTTAAAGAAAATTAATATGTTTACGCTGTAGAACCATATAAAAAAAATTAAATAAAAAACAAGGATTCCATTTCCAATACAAGCCCTCAAAATTAAACAGCCTAAGGCACGCATTTACAGGATAAAATGCAGTTGAGTTATCTCAGATCAAATCCAATGTTGGAAGCTACATGCTCATATTGTAATACAGTACAGGGTCACTATTGTAGCAGCACACACTATTCATAAGCCAATCTACATTCGCCACAATTAGCTTAACCCTGAGCACTTGAGAATGAAGTGAACTTTAAATTCTTCATTCATCCAAAAGGGAAATTTGAATCATATATGGATCACGAGTGCATGAAAAGACATGTCTTCTACATGAACAAATGCAGTGATCTTTTTCACTGTAACTTAGAGATAACATAACATAACACAAGTTATACGTAATTAGAGGTTGTTTTCATTGCATAAGTCATCTACAAAATTACAAGAATTTAAGTAATGATGAGCGACTTACCACTGTTTTTCCAAACAGATGCTTTTCCGTGTGATGTCAAGCGAAAGCTTCGCCAATCATTGGCAAGAACTCTGTAATAGTGATTTGATGCAGTTAAATAAATTACTCACACCAAACTCAGAAGATACAGTATTTACTAATCAGTTTTGATTAACCTTTGCGGCTGCTATACAGACACAACCCACGTTAATTTAACGCATGCACTTGCTATCTCATGTAATCCATCAAGGCAAGTGTTTTCACCCAGCAGAATTCCAATCAAGATTTTACCTTACA
>NC_090893.1:19192402-19264902 GCF_036669925.1 Montipora capricornis
TTTCAAGCGTGTACTTAAACGTCAATAAGCACCGAAAATAGGTCCTTGCATTTTTGCCAGACTTATGTCTCGAACGTCTATGACGTAAAATCTATAACAATACATAGACCACCGACACTATAAGTTTCGAAAATCTATGAACGACAGATGAATTGGCCATCAAGATCAAGAGGTGCCAGTTTTAATATGTGCGCGACAGCCAGCGAAGAGAGCCTACTCTCACTCATGGTACATCTCATGTACTGAATTTTTGAGACTTTGCATCATGACGATTAAACGCTTGCACTGAGTGTCCTAAAAGATGTGAGAGGATTTTAATCATCCGAATGACTGGATACCAAGTGCATGAATCAGTGGCTATACTATGGCACTTTTGAATCCTGCATAACATCAAGAGTTTACTTTTCCCCTTTTCAACTACAGGCCATCAAAAATACAAATTTCATCTTTGGCTTTACTATTAGGCTGGTTAGATCCCTTCGAAACCCCTGCCCTTCATACACGCCTGTACCCTAGGGAGCTCAAGCAACGACAACGGCGACGGCAACAAGAACTTCACAAATTTGCATATTTAGTGGGCAAAAACAATAGCTTTGCACGCCGTGCACGTGCGTTTTATCACTTTTGTCTATTTCTCTGCCGTCGTCAGCAAAACAACAACGTGAACAAGCCAAGTTTGAGGTTTTGTGAAGGACGTCAGCACTTGAGGAGAAATTTTCATTTTCTTCCCTAAATTAAGTGCTATTCAGAAAGACGTCACTTTTGAGGAACCACCGCGCCCTTGTCAAATTAAAAAAAAAGTTGGAGCAATTGCAGAATACCCCTTTCAAATCGAAGCGGGGGGGAAGGGCCTCGCGTCTACGCGTCAAGTTTCTTCGGTGGCTGGATCATTGAACGAGGCAATTTCTTATGTGCTGGCTACTCGTCTACGCGTGGCAACGCGTCAAAATTAAAGCTAAGGGTACCAGTGTTCGTATTGTTTTGTCGTGTAACCTGGATCATAGAACGATGCAATTTCTTATGTGCTGGCTACGCGTCTATGCGTGGCTATGCATCAAAATTAAGGTTAAGGGTACCAGTGTTCGTAATTTTTTTGCTCGTGTAAGCTGGATCATAGAACGAGGCAATTTCTTATATTTATGTGCTGGCTACGCGTCTACGCGTGGCTACGCGTCAAACTTAAAGTTAAGGGTACCGGTGTTCCTAGTGTTTTGTCGTGTAAGCTGGATCATAGAACGATGCAATTTCTTATGTGCTGGCTACGCGTCTACGCGTGGCTACGCGTCGAATTTAAACTTAAGGGTACCGGTGTTCCTAGTGTTTTGTCGTGTAAGCTGGATCATAGAACGATGCAATTTCTTATGTGCTGGCTACGCGTCTACGCGTGGCTACGCGTCAAAATTAAAGTTAAGGGTACCAGTGTTCGTAGTGTTTTGTCGTGTAAGCTGGATCATAGAACGATGCAATTTCTTATGTGCTGGCTACGCGTCTACGCGTGGCTACGCGTCAAACTTAAGGTTAAGGGTACCGGTGTTCGTAGTGTTTCGTCATGGAGCCTGTATGATAGAACGAGGCAATTTCTTATGTGCTGGCTACGCGTCCACGCGTGGCTACGCGTCAAAATTAAAGCTAACGGTACCAGTGTTCGTATTGTTTTGTCGTGTAAGCTGGATCATAGAACGATGCAATTTCTTATGTGCTGGCTACGCGTCTACGCGTGGCTAAGCGTCAAACTTAAGGTTAAGGGTACCGGTGTTCGTAGTGTTTTGTCATGGAGCCTGTATCATAGAACGAGGCAATTTCTTATGTGCTGGCTACGAGTCTACCCGTGGCTACGCGTCAAACTTAAGGTTAAGGGTACCGGTGTTCGTAGTGTTTTGTCATGGAGCCTGTATGGTAGAACGAGGCAATTTCTTATGTGCTGGCTACGCGTCTACGCGTGGGTACGCGTCAAAATTAAAGCTAAGGGTACCAGTGTTCGTATTGTTTTGTCGTGTAAGCTGGATCATAGAACGAGGCAAGGGTACCGGTGTTCGTAGTGTTTTGTCATGGAGCCTGTATGATAGAACGAGGCAATTTCTTATGTGCTGGCTACGCGTCTACGCGTGGCTACGCGTCAAAATTAAAGCTAAGGGTACCAGTGTAGTTAACCAAACCGTAAATTGAAAGCTAAAATTTTAAAGAGAGCTTCGATCTAATCACTAAAACAAGCGCTTAGGCTTAATCAGTAAACGAGTGCTATATTCTTCAAACGATTTCATAAAAAGTGTGGTTAACCAAATAGCAAACTGAAAGCTAAAATGTTAAAAGAGTGCTTCGACTTAATCACTGAAACAAGCGCTTAGACATAATCAGTAAACGAGTGCTATATTCTTCAGACGATCTCATAAAAAGTGTTGTTGACCAAACCGTAAATTGAAAGCTAAAATTTTAAAGAGTGCTTCGATCTAATCACTGAAACAAGCGCTTAGGCTTAATCAGTAAACGCAGGCTATATTCTTCAAACGATGTCGTAAAAAGTGTAATTAACCGAACCGTAAAATGAGAGCTAAGAGTGCTTAGGCCGTAAGTGACTAGCCACGGACACGCGTAGCCACTCTCCGTAGCCGGCTACGCGTATTACTAGATTTCGCTTTCTAGTTTTCTTCAGTTGACATATTCCGTGATCACCAATTTAAATTAGTAGCTACGCGTAGCCACGCGTAGCCACGCGTAGCCACTCTCCGTAGCCGGCTACGCGTAAATAAGAAAAAGTCCCGGGGTATTCTGCAATTTAGCCAAAAAGTTAAAATAGTCACGAAACGATTAAAATAACGCGAATTTGTATTTTGAGATGACGTTCTCGTACGTTGCTGTCGCCGTTGTTGTTGCTTGAGCTTTCTATTGGAGGGTTGCGTCAAGGGATAGCGTCAGAAAGAGGACAGGCCACGGGATAATTGAGGGGTGGTTAACCAGCAGTTATGGTTATGGGACAAACAATTCATTTGAAGCGGGACGTCAAGATAGATACCAGTGGCGGATCCAGACCTGGAGGTAAGTTGGGGGCCCGCTCTCAAACATTTTGTTTTTGCCCTTTCAAAGTTTTGGTGTTTTATGGTGTTTTGGTGGGTTTCGTCCAAAAATAGGGAGCTTAAGCACGCGCGTTTTTGAGACGCGGACGGCAACCGGAAGAGAACATTTCACGTGACAGGGCAGTGGTGTGTCCCAGATTTTTATACTAATCATCTCTAATGGAGAAAAGATACTTCGCAATGTAAATGTGGTTGTGTGAAGACAAGTTAAAAGGGAAAACAGCTCACTTCCGGTTGGAGTCCGCGTCTCAAAAATGCGTGTGCTTAAGTTCCCTAATAAGGGGGGAGGGAGGGGGGGGGGGGGGTCAGGGCCACTCCCCTGAATCCGCTACTGGATACTTGAGTGAAATTGACTTCTGTCCAGCAATTCAAGCTGATTCTAGTGGGGATAAGAGGAACACAATTGCAGCAATCAGTCCTCCGGGTTAGCCATAACAGAGACCAGGCAAATTATACAATGTGTAGTTGTACACACCGTCTTTAATGCCCTTCCTGGCAGATGGACAGAGCTTCCATGCAATACTCGCTCCCTGGACTTTCAGGTGGAAAACTTTCGCATACCTGTAGTTCGTCAATCCAAAACTGGATGTGAAACTTCTTCTCCCGTGACCACCATGACTTAATTGTCGAAAAAGATGGGATAATATTTGAATTATTCAAAGTGTAAGTTCATAACCATTCACTTCAATAAGGAATATAGCTCTTATAAGATTTAAGTTTACCGCAGATCGCAAACAAGAGTTTCAGGTTTGACGTTAGGTGTTTGAGTTTGAAACAGTTTCAGTGCATTTAGATTAATGTTAACAAAAGCCACGTTCCGTGTTTCAGGTGGGGAAAAATATAACATTATTGTCTTTTTGATTGCCAAATTGTTTGGAAAAAATACTTAATTGATTAAACTGGGATGGTCCTCTGAGATGCGCTTGGTTTCATGCATTTTCCTCTTTGTGGTCTCGGCAAAGAAACAGTTGACACTGGGCCAGCATGGTAACTTCAACTCCGTGATCGCATCTTGTACAGTAACCTTCAGTTTCTTTATTTCTCTCGATCGTCAAAAAGGAAGTTAAGCTAAAAGTGAATGATAATTGCATAATACGCACTGTTAGAAACACCAATATTACAGTGTAAACAGTGAGTATTTAAGGTGACTTCCTGGTTTTACATTGCGCAACCCTTCTTGCATCATTGCCGTGAGCACCACAAACTCGCGCACATTGATAAAATGGCGGATTTTCATTGACGCAGGCGCCAGGCTTAATCCGTCAAAGAATGGCTATTTTCTCCTGTACGAATACGGTGATCACCATTTTGCGGAGAATGGAGCCTTCATGGAGTAGCAAAAAAATCAGCAAAGATCTATGATCACTTTTTTGGTTGCCTCCCACGTAGACACTCTGAGGGCTTCGTCCCCTCGTTGGGGAGGAACGTGACGAAGCCCTAAGAGTGTTTGCGTGGGAGTCTAGCATTTTCCCGATCGTCCCACACTTTGCCCACATATCGGAAAATTGCCAGACGCTTGTCCTAGCTTCTCTCGATATTGACTTTGGCGGAAAATGGAAAGTGCGCCAAAAATTGAAACACGCAATTTAAAAGGTCAATAAAGAGCTAAAACCATCGCCGACGTCCCCGAAATTACAAATTTGTGTTTTCATATGACGGGAATGATCGTCGACGATCGCAAAAATCTGGGACATGTTGGGAAAATAGAGACGCTTCCTATTTTGCCGATTCGTCCCCGACCATCCCCGATTATCGAGGTTGTCTACCATTGATGGTTTTCATCAGTCGACAAACACTGGGAAGGTCGGGGAAACTGCGAAATCTCCGATCGTCTGGGATTTTCCGGACAAACGAAAACTAGGTTTAGCATGTTTCCTTGGTTCAATTTTGACTCAAAATACGACAATTACTGGTACAAAGGATAAAAATCAAAGGCAAATGCAATTATAATTTAGTACATGAAAACCAGTCAATCATTTCTGTGCTTTAAAAGAAATAACCAATTATGGACAGCAGGAGGGTCAAGTCACTGAAACCAAACATATTTACAGAGGTGGACAGAATCCTGCGATACACTTTCCCTCCAGCTACACAGGCTATGAGAAGGATGGAAAACTAGTTGCTTTGTGACGGGTGAAGGGACAGTCCTTGTTTCAAAAGCGAGTAAATATAGAGTGTTTTCTCGTGACGTCACGGCTGTCATGTTGGTGCATACCTAAACAATGGAACGGCGGCCATGTTGCTGCACCCAACTAATCCTCCGGAAATTGAGCTCTATTATCATGCAAACTTTTTCTTTTTCTTTCGGTTAAAAAAAACAAGGTTACTCATCACGTGAGCGAAAACACTCTATAATACTCTCCTCTGTAGTTTCGGTAGCCAATCTGCGCATCAAGTTGCCATTTGCGACGATTGTATCAAAACTCTGCATAAGTAAAGCACTGGTCATTCAGAGCTTTCTTTTGTAAACCACATTTGAGGTTTCATGTTTATTTACAAAACAAAGAGACTATGACTATGAGTCTTGTATATGCCTAAGATTATTCATTACTGTGACACCGACCGTTTGGATTAAGAGGATTACTTAACAATTATTTGTCTCAGGCTCAGTGATTATCGGTGAATGTTCACCGAGACGAAGTCGAGGTGAATATTCACCTATAATCACTGAGCCTGAGGCGAATAATTGTTTTAGTATAAATACACAGGCGATTATTTCAAAAAAGAGAAAAAAAAAAACATTTCAACGCGAAATCATCTTCACTTACAGTGGCAAAACGACTACTGGCAGCCATTTTGTCCGTCGAGGTGATTATCGGCTGATAATCCGAGATAGCGAGCCAATGAGAGTGCGCGATTTTGTATAATCACCTTTGTATTTATACTAATACTTATTATTATATGGCTTGTGTTTGTAACCGATATAACGCGCGCTCTGATTGGCTAATTGTGAATTGTGACTGAATTGTAGGGTATTATTCTCCCGTAATGCCCAGGGGCCGATTACGGGCTTGCACAAACAAAGCTAAAGGTAATTAAAAAGCCATATAATAAACTACTTACTAACCTCACTTGCCGCGACCTCGGGCCAATATTCCCCAGTACGGCCTTAGCGCTCGGTTAGTAAGAAGTTAGTATGCACCAATCAATCTATGCATTGATCGTAATCTCCGAACAAGTTTGCATTGAAAGTTTTACGACTAAAAGAGGAAATATTTCTACAGTTTAAACTTTCAATGCATGCTAAATAAGAGATCAAACATCACTATTATTTCCTAGTAATTAACCTTCTTGAAGTTCCTCCAAAAAATTGCCCAAACAGATCGCACAAATCCTGAAGTTCTTTTCCTAGTCTTTTACATTCTAGAAATCTGCCTAAGAAATCGCCCTATTTTGCCTTGCACCTCTGTGGCAATATCTTAGAAAATCCGCGTTTCTGAGAAACTTCCTATTTGTTTGATTCTGGAACCTTTTTCAAGCAATTTCTTGAATATAAAAGTTCGAGTCTTAAAACCTTTATGTATATTAATTAGGACATCAAGTAATTTCTACTTTCTTAATTTGTTAGCTTCTAGGAATTTGCCCCAGTAGTCGGACATATTTTTTATTTTGCGTTGGCCTTCTTTAAAAATCTCAGGAAATCTACATTTTAGATTCTTCAGAAAAACTTGCCATTTCTTTGTCCATGGGCTCTCTACACCTTATTCAAAAATGGCAGCTGATTTATGCGCATACAAATTGGCCCTTGTTGCCTCGTTTAAGAAAAAATATTCTTTTGAATTTTAGGCTTAAGAACGAGACATCAAGGGCAAATTTGTGTAAGCAAAAGAATATTTAAATGGCGGCCATTTTGGAATAAGGTGTCTTTCGCACCTTTTTTTCACAGAAAGACTAATGAGAAGACCTGGCAACTTTGTCTTAAATTTTTGCTTTTTTGAGAAAAAAAGGATGATCATAACATGTGACAGCATTGATATTTAGCCTTTCCAGTATGCATGAAAAACGGTTCTTCCTGGAAACTCTGTCTTGGACTTAAATGGAAAGTTCACCATATTCCTTTACCGCTTATGATGAGGTTGAATGCTTGAATGCTTACAATAACTCATTTAATTGAAGTAAGGAAATTGACATATTGACGCATTACAGTCCAAGAAGTATTTATCTCAAGTTTTGGACGCCGTTTCTGAAAAAAAAAGTAAGAAAGAAAAGAAAAAAGATAGCGGGTTAAATGACGATTAGGAATTTCATTTCTTTAAATTTCAAAACTATGTTAACTAAATACTAAGTGACCCCAGTTTTAAGTTCTGATTTTAAAGAGACACCTGTTTATTTTAACTGGAATTTTCTTATTTATTGGTCCGCCATTCCTAGCTTTAAAATCTTCAGAGAGCTGGGTCGAGGAGAAAATGACGTCAAACACTCACTCCTTTAAGAACGCAATGCGTGTGTATGCTGCTGAATTAATATGCAGCACGGGAGTTTCGGGCTTATACATTTTCAAACTCATGTCTTGCATATATAGTAAGTTGAGTTTTAAGCTAGTGAGTAAATGACGTCATTTTCCCTAGATCCAACCCTCCAAGGTCCAATCGGTCAGTTTTGAACTTGAGAAATGGCGGACCGTGAAATCCAAAACTTGACACTCAAAATAAACAACCTTTGGATAAAACTCAAAGCTCAAAATTTTGCCAGTCAGGTGTTAAGCAAACACACTTTCAAAATCTGAAGAAAAAAAAGGAAATGTTTTTTTGATCATAGTAGCACTTAAGACAATTTGTTTTCATCCGTGAAAGCGTTTTTATATAGATAAGCTTAGGAAGAGAGCAACAATTCATATTCAACTAAGTATAACTGTGACATGATGTACTCTATAAGCCCTCAATAGGGAGCTTAAGCACGCGCTTGAACAGTTTTCCCCTTTACCTCGTCTTCAAACAACCACATTTACATTCCTAAGTATCTTTAGAGATTATTAGCATAAAAATCTGGAAGACATCAATGTCCTGGCACGCGAAATGTTCTCTTACGGTTGCCGTCGGCGCCTCAAAAACGCGCGTGCTTAAGCTCCCTATCTAACTTTACTTTACGGCGGTAACCGGCAATTAGTGATTTCTTTTCAGTCCATTGCACTGTTTACACGTACCCGACCCGGTGAATGGGGTAGAATTTCATACAGCGGACTAAAATGGCAGAGGACAAAAGAACCATTGTTATTCCGATCAGGCCTTGCTAATTAGGCATTATTATGTTCGCTTTGTTCTTTTGTTTCATGAATATTAACTATTTCGGATCCGGTATATAAAAGACCAGCCGGTGAATGCAATTAATATTTATTTTAGTCCTTAGCCAAAGCAGTTTGTAAATGAACTACGTTGACGACCGATTTTAAACCCTGTCTCTATGAGGAACTTACCTACCCTGGGTGCCAGAGGTTTTTCTTGCGCTGTTTCCGGTGTCGGTCATGTCTCTATTTTGACCCGCTCGTCTGCCGCGCGCGAGAAAAAACCTTTGGTACCCACCTTACCTTTTTCTCTCGACAACTTTCCGACACGAAACCTGTACATCATATTTCTTTTCAGTAATTAAAATCATATTCGAACAGCGCTTACCATTCTTTTCGAGTTGTTGTAGCCCAAATTCAAACGAGACATCATCGCCAATTAGAACAAATGGCGCCCAGTATTTAATGGCGGAATACTCCTTTGTCTCCCGAAGAGATTTCATGGCATGGTGAAGAGCTAAACTTGTACTTTTCCTATCTGCCAAGTGTTGATAAAAACTCTTCATGAACAAGAAGGTCGCCTCATCATCAATTGCCCAGAGTGACACCAAAACAGACCGGGCACCAGCACACAGGAAAGCTCTGGCTATTCCAACCACACCCTCAGATTTTACCTCTCCCTTACCACTATGACAGCAACTCAGCACAACCAGCTTTGCCTGAAGACGAACTGCATGAACATCGTTCATTGTTAACATGTAATCTTCCTCTTTGGGAATCTGGGATGCACGGTTTGGATTTGGGGCCATAACAATTTCTCCAAATTCATCATCTCCATGAGCCGCAATGTGGATTAAGGCAACTGATTTCATTCTTTTCAGGACCTCAGCTTTCGTTGCATTTTCGCCAGTGAGAGGCGTGGTCTGTAGAAGTTCTCCAATCATCTCCACCTCTTTTTTCGCACACGGCAACTGTTTAGACATGGGTCCACCGGTGCGCCAAGTGATTTCCTTCAAGCACGGATCGCCCACAAGTAGCGCTTCACTCTTACTATTGAAGTCGTCAAGTGCACTAGAGATCACTTTTAAGGCGGTTAGCGAGGGAAAAGTACGGATCCTGACAGAGTCACTCAATGCAGAATAAGGTGCCAAGAAAAATGGTCCATCAGGAACAAAGATCAAGTCATCACCCTGGAGCAATTCTGCAATTGGACTGATTAAGAAATCATACAAGGACTGCAAGGGGTTGTCGGACACGCTGAAAGACTGAAAAGATTCCTCAACAACTTCTCCACTGCAAGAGAACCGACTACGATGTGTGTGTACCGAGCGATTCTCGCATTGGACAACAGCCCCCGCGCCAATCTGTTTCAAAGTAGTCTTTATCAGTGAGTCAGCACTTCCATTTTCGATTTCCCTCTCCCTATAGTTTATTCCGCTTGCTCTTCTCAGAAGCCAAAAACTGATAGTGTTCCCTGCAAGTGCTATGAAAACTGTTTGTAAGGGCAAATATTTCATAAGAGTGGAGATAGTTTCCGTCCTCGCAATTGCCGAGGTAGGTTCTTCATCAACGCCAAATCGCACCTTCAAAATGTCTGTCAAAGCCTGTGCACGTCCTTGTTCAGCAGCAAACAAAGCCTCATCAACCTCTCCATTCTTCAAAAGTGCTGTCCACAGAGCTGTGTACTCCACTTGTATTGTATCACGAAAGCTTATTTTCCATGCATCTTCGGCCTGAAGAAGACGCCTTGTTTCATCAAAATGTTTTATGCTTAGACGATAAAAATTAAGGGCTTTGCACAACGAGCCTAAGAATTCATGAAAAAGACCAAGCCGATAGCAAGCGATTCCCTGCCCTACTGGATCCTCCGTTTCCTTGGAAATAGTAAGATGTTGTTCGTTAAAGAGAAGAGCATTTTCAAGCTCACCCATTCTGCCATAAGCGTTGCCGAGATTACCATTGGCCCCTCCCTCCCCGGCCCTATCCCCTACTTCTTTTGCAATGCTAAGATGTTGTTCGTGATACCCTATGGCTCGCTTAAAATTGCCCAGACCGTGATAAGCGGCGCCGAGATTACCATTGGCCATTCCCTCCCCGGCCCTATCCCCTACTTCTTTTGCAATGCTAAGATGTTGTTCATGATACCCTATGGCTCGCTTAAAATTCCCCAGACTGTGATAAGCGGCGCCGAGTTTGGCTTTGGCCCTTCCCTCCCCGGCCCTATCCCCTACTTCTTTTGCAATGCTAAGATGTTGTTCAAAATACTCTATGGCTCGCTTAAAAATGCCCAGACTGTGATAAGCGATGCCGAGATTAGCATGGGCTTTTCCCTCCCCGGCCCTATCCCCTACTTCTTTTGCAATGCTAAGATGTTGTTCATGATACTCTATGGCTCGCTTAAAATTCCCCAGCCTGTGATAAGCGTTGCCGAGATTACCATTGGACATTCCCTCCCCGACCCTATCCCCTACTTCTTTTGCAATGCTAAGATGTTGTTCATGATACTCTATGGCTCGCTTAAAATTCCCCAGACTGTGATAAGCGTTGCCGAGATTACCATTGGCCCTTCCCTCCCCGGCCCTATCCCCTACTTCTTTTGCAATGCTAAGATATTGTTCATGATGCTTTATGGCTCGCTTAAAATTCCCCAGACTGTGATAAGCGACGCCGAGATTACCATTGGCAATTCCCTCCCCAGTCCTATCCCCTACTTCTTTTGCAATGCTAAGATGTTGTTCATGATACTCTATGGCTCGCTTAAAATTCCCCAGACTGTGATAAGCGTTGCCGAGATTACCATTGGCCCTTCCCTCCCCAGTCCTATCCCCTACTTCTTTTGCAATGCTAAGACGTTGGTCATGATACTCTATGGCTCGCTTAAAATTTCCCAGACTGTGATAAGCGACGCCGAGATTACCACAGGCTTTTCCCTCTCCAGCACTGAAACCTATTTCCTTAAAAATCCTTAATGCTTCTGTGTAATCCCTCTTGGCCTGTTCGAAATAAGCCAAGCCATAATAATAATTGCCTAAATTCAAATATGCAATACCCTCCCCTTTTCTGTTTCCCTCTTTTCTCGCAATGCTAAGCTCTTGTATATGCTGCTCGAAAACGTTCATCTTTCTCTCTGCCATTCTTGATTACAAGAACTCTTAAGAACCAGGAAGGTCGTCTTTGAAAGTGAGGGCGCTCCTTGAAAAATACAAAAGAAAGCATGGGAAGTTCAATGCACCGACCACAAATGCTGCAGGTACGTAGCCAAACCAACACAAAAGAGACCGCATGTCATTATGGGTCTAACAAAGACAGTAGACCTAATCGGCTAATTCAGTGTTGTACCCAATTCAAGATCAGTCTTTGTGCATTGTATTTGCATGATAATGTAGCCTTCATATTTAAATGATATGAAAATACCTGGAACAAAACGTTCTGTTCCTAAAGGGTTTGAATTGAGTAAAACATTGAGTTAGCCGATTAAGTTTTTTTTTGCTATTGACGCCAAAGTCTTTACTTCTTTTGCTGAGGCCTTCGTTTGATTTAAACTGAATTTTTAAAGCCAGAATTGACCGCACAAAATAGGCGTATTTAAATGCATGGCAAAAATTTGTCCCATATTAGTCAAAGTAATACTGTTGTCTTTTGTCATCAGATTTTCCTGATCAAATCAAATTGCTCGTGTGATACCAGTGTTTAAAGATGGTGGTCAATCACTTTTTATGACATACAGACTGCTCTAAATGTCCCCTGGAATCTCAAAGTTGCTCTAGAAAGTAATTATCTATAACCGTCCGGTAAGTAGCTTAAATAAATTACGTCACATTTATCACATTATACATTACACTAAGTTTATGTTTTCTCTACATTGCGTATTTACTATCTCTTTACCACTGATTGACCTGCACAAGAAGTCATCTTGCGCTTGATGGCAGTGAACATCTCATAGGTGTGTGTTTATTTATATTCTAAGGCCTTTGTTATGGTAGATAAAAAAAATTCTGTTTCATAAATGTGAACACTAAAGGGTCCATTACGTTGCCGTAATTTTTTTTGGTTTAACGGTCATTAATATACGCACCCGCGCTCTGGGAGGATCCATTTTGGTTCCCTCATTTTTGTTATTCTATGTTCATGACTTCAGTGATGTATTCAAACTACCAGACCTGATCAATTTTATTTGCAACTGCTGATATGACGATGCTTGTCTCTTAGGTGTAGTTATTTGGTAACCTAGTTGAAGCCAAAGAAACTTGCAGAAAACTAATTCTTTATTCTATTTAAGTGGCAGTCTCTCTAAAAGCGGTCCACTCGACTTCGGGACCAAAATTAATTTTCCCTCATTTTTTGTCAGTGAAAAGGATTTGGCACATTTATATAAAAAAGCAATTTATTATTTTCCAGTTTTTTCTTTGCTACGAGCCAAAATTGAATTTTGGCGGAACTGAGGTTGCCGACCGTGATCAGAAAGGTAAAATTCACCGATTTTGTGAAGCGTGCTACGTCCCCTAAAATGCAGCTCACAGAATTTCGATTTCATACAAATTCTAAGGTACATTCTTTACTTAGACTGACGAAATATGAAAACTTGTCGGAAAATTCTAAGCTTACCAGAGAGGCTGGAAGACACCCTACTCTGAGGCCTTTGTTCACCTACTAAAATTTAGCCAAGTTTGAGGAAGAAAATCTCAAAAGTTGGGTCTAAATGAAGGCTAAAAAGCAGATCACAGTAAATTTCTTACCTTAATAAACCGTTCCATAAGTTCAAACCGCTGGGTATCTCCTTGGATTGCACGCGACAACAGATTAAAATCTGCCACAATCAGTGTATTTACACAACTATCGGTCGTGTCAAAGTTCATTTGCATGACCCTTGCACTAGGTGAAAATATGTCTTCTGCCGTTCAGGTTCGTTTGTTGACCTTCTAAGTAGTGACAAAAAGCTTCCTTTAGTAAATGGATAAGCTGGAGATCCAGTTTTGAGGTGCAGGTTGCGTTAAAGTTGATCAATTCTCAAGACTTGCGAGATACTCCAAAAGTAAATAATGGCTGTCACTCATTAACCGTTGCCGTCGTCCTGACAAGCTCCTTTGGTACATTCTCCCACAGATTGACGGAACGCTAGGAGAAGATGAAAGTAGTAAGTTTTCATTTACCGTTTTTATGACAACTGAATCCTTTACTACTACTAGCCTAATGACTACTACTAGGAACTTGAGCGTAAAAACAACAACAACGAACACTCGCCGGTTATCTCTGAGAGGTGAGTTCGTCAACTGCACCTGAATGAACACGACAGGCTTGAATGGAACCATTTTTTTCGATGAATGGTCTGTACTTCTGTTTCATGCTTGATGGCTGCTTGTATTTTACAATCAGCGCTTATAATGTAGCACTTAAAATGAACGTCGGGATCCGTTGATGCCACGAATGCAACACTAGCCTTATTTGTCACAATGTCACACAAGTTGTAACGTGACCAATATGGAGAATCCCCTTCACTGCTCGCGCCGATCAATAGGTTTATTTTTCAAGTGAAACTCGTTTCATTTCAATATTGAAATAGATAAACCCACCCATTGCTTTAATTTTTGGACTAGTGTAATCCTGTCAGTATGACCCAACGACGACACATTACAGCTTTTCAATTTTTACCTACTTTTCCTCCAAAAAATATATAAGGACTTGCTGACGCAGCAGAGGAAGTAGATATGCAAGCGAAATTCACTTTTTTCTTTCCTGTTTTCAGCCGTTCGTTTTTCACAGAAAACCTAATGGTCGACCCATGAAAAAATGAAGAAAATTAAGAGATAGAGCCAAGAAACTCAGCAGATGCGGAGAGAGCGATTTCTGGCTTTGTTGCTTATAGGACTAGTACCCTACCGTTTTTTCTCCGGAAGGATCCAGCATTGTTGGTCATAAAACTAGTTACGGGACTTATGCAACGGGGAGGGAAATATACACTACGATTGGCATGTGTTATTTAACATATTGACGTCAGCGTTTCATGCGTTTTTTCTGTTATTGATCAACTAATTTGACAATATTATGAGGAAATTCATTGTCAATAACAGGACAGACGCATAGGCCATTGCAGAAACGTGAGAGGACTTGGAAAGAGTATGGTTGTTTTCCATTTGTTTGAAAAATGAAAGATCAACTAAATTTGAGAGTCTTTACCAAGAATAGAAGTTTTTGGAGGAGGAAAATGTCAAAATGGTAGCTCCCCAAATATCACCCAAAATAGAGAGTTTGTATGTATTGGGTAGACAGGCGACAAAATTATAAGGGTTTGTATGGAATTTTGCAACTTTTGCAAGGCTCCCATTTTGACAAATTTCCACTTAAGACTTGGCTGGGTAGCTTTTCATTCGTTAACCTTTCGGTTGGAATGTTTAGCCCCAGTGCTCTCACGTTTCTGCAATGGGCTATTAAAAACTGACGTCAAATTGCTTTTTACGATAACAAATTGTCAAATTGTCCGCTCTTGCTAATTGACGTGTCGCACAAATTACAGTTTCATGTGTCTATTCGCTTACTGACAATGAAAATTAGCCAATGAGCGCGGTAGGATTTCTGCAGTTATCGTTAAAATATATATCTTGCATCGATCCGGACCATCTGGAATAGAAATTCTTAACCTCAAGAGTTATTCTTATCCTAACGATGTCTGTAAAAATCATAATAGGCGAGGAAAAACACCTTTTTGATATTTCGCGAGCATTATCATCGCTGAATTAAAAGTAGTGTTAATACAGTCTTATATTCACAACAAACATTAGACAGGACTGTTTGCCCGAACAGCAATCAATCAAAAAAAAAGCAATTGAATCCTTTTGCCTGTAGTTCAACGCACACCACATCCCGTATTTTTTTTCAACAGAAATTTAAAGCCTTGGTAACAGTTACACCGCGAATTATCGAAGCTGCGCTGATAATGACGAGCCACGGAATCAATTTGTAACATGAGCATTATTTCAACATGTCCAAATTTGTTGGAAATTTCAAAATGATGGCACGTGTCCTTGAGGACTAGTACCCTACCGTTTTTTCTCCAGCAGGACCCAGCACTGTTGGCCATAAAACTAGTTTGTCTTTGATTTCTCAGGCTGGCGAAACAAATAGTTTAGTGATGGGACATGCCGTCTTACCTTGCTCGAAGGAGGGTGCCTGAGGGTACTCCCCGTATGGGCTATATAGATACGTGCAGCCCCAAAGGGTAAGGCTTTCAGCCGTTTTGGTCATAAATAGTGTATAATTATCAACTTCTTTAAGCAGTAGGGCCCCTTGTTTCTGAGCGATCAGCTAAAAACTATGATTCAATGAGTCACGATGCTATAATCAACAAAGCCAGAAATCGCTCTCTCAGCATCTGCTGAGTTTCTTGGCCCTATCTTTTGATTTTTTTCATTTTATTCATAGGTCGACCATTGGGTTTTCTGTGAAAAACGAACGCCTGATAACGGGAAAGAAAAAAATGAATTTCAGTTAGATATCTACTTTCAGCAACTCCTTATATTTTTTTGAGGAAAAGTATAAGTCGAAAAGGTGTAATGATTGTCGTCGTTCGGTGATACTGACAGGATTACACTAGTCCAAAAATTAAATCAATGGGTGGGTTTATCAATTTCAATATTGAAATGAAACGAGTTTTTCATGACAAATCTATTCACCAGCGCTGGCGCGCGCAGGGCAGGGGATCCTCCATAGCTGGTAACTGGTCACGTTAAAACTTGTCTGACATCGTGACAAATACGGCTAGTGTTGCATTCGTGGCATCAACGGATCCCGACGTTCATTTTAAGTGCTACATGAGCGGTGATTGTAAAATACAAGCAGCCATCAAGCATGAAACAGAAGCACAGACCATGGCAAAACATGGTTCCATTCAAGCCTGTCGTGTTCTCAGGTGCACTTGACGAACTCACCTCTCAGAGATAACCGGGAAGTGTTCGTTGTTGTTGTCCTCACGCTCAAGTTCCTAGTATTCATTAGGCTAGTAGTAATACAGTATTCAGTTGTCATAAAAACGGTA
The DNA here is from genome assembly GCF_036669925.1 of Montipora capricornis. Taxonomy (NCBI): domain Eukaryota; kingdom Metazoa; phylum Cnidaria; class Anthozoa; order Scleractinia; family Acroporidae; genus Montipora; species Montipora capricornis. Next base: position 19,208,724 of record NC_090893.1, read on the forward strand.
AATGAAAACTTACTATTTTCATCTTCTCCTAGCGTTCCGTCGATCTGTGGGAGAATGTACCAAAGGAGCTTGTCAGGACGACGGCAACGGTTAATGAGTGACAGCCATTATTTACTTTTGGAGTATCTCGCAAGTCTTGAGAATTGATCAACTTTAACGCAACCTGCACCTCAAAACTGGATCTCCAGCTTATCCATTTACTAAAGGAAGCTTTTTGTCACTACTTAGAAGGTCAACAAACGAACCTGAACGGCAAAAGAAATATTTTCACCGAGTGCAAGGGTTATGCAAATGAACTTTGACACGACCGATAGTTGTGTAAATACACTGATTGTGGCAGATTTTAATCTGTTGTCGCGTGCAATCCAAGGAGATACCCAGCGGTTTGAACTTATGGAACGGTTTATTAAGGTAAGAAATTTACTGTGATCTGCTTTTTAGCCTTCATTTAGACTCAACTTTTGAGATTTTCTTCCTCAAACTTGGCTAAATTTTAGTAGGTGAACAAAGGCCTCTGAGTAGGGTGTCTTCCAGCCTTTCTGGTAAGCTTAGAATTTTCCGAAAAGTTTCCATATTTCGTCAGTCTAAGTAAAGAATGTACCTTAGAATTTGTATGAAATCGAAATTCTGTGAGCTGCATTTTAGGGGACGTAGCACGCTTCACAAAATCGGTGAATTTTACCTTTCTGATCACGGTCGGCAACCTCAGTTCCGCCAAAATTCAATTTTGGCTCGTAGCAAAGCAAAAATAAGAAACTGGAAAATAATAAATTGCTTTTTTATATATATGTGCCAAATCCTTTTCACTGACAAAAAAATGAGGGAAAATTATTTTTGGTCCCGAAGTCGAGTGGACCGCTTTTAGAGAGACTGCCACGAGAGAAAAGACATCATCTGTTAACGCAAATCTGCCAAAATGATTAAAGTATTGAACAGATATCGTAGAATGGCCTTTCTTGGGGTTGTGCTTGACTAACATCTTTCTTGGAAACCCTGAATTCCTCAATTGGCTTACAAAATCTCTGAAGCTATAGCATTTAATTTCAGGTATAGTCTTTTACTGAATTTTGTTTCAGAACTCTGTACTGCTGTTTAGTTTATCCTTATAGTCATTATTGTATTATTGTGCACTTCGTAGTCTTGTCTCTTTGCAAAGTATACCGTCAAAATAATTCCTAAATCAATCACTCAGACCCAATCTTCAGAGAATTAGAACTATTAAATTTTCGAATATTAGATTACAAGAACTGGGTAAATTTATTTATTCTTATGAACATTCTCCTCCACCGTCTATGTTTTATTCATAATTTTCTACTGAAAACCACGCATATGACTTTTTCACTAGATTTGACGAATGATTTTCGCGTTCAACTCTGTAGCACTATTCTTCGCAACTTCAGTTAACTCCTAAGTACTAGAATGCTTGTGGCAGAAGAAAAGCGGTTTAAACTGATGTATACTTCTCTTTTTTGCAAGGGAAACACGAAATAAACAAAACTAAAGCCTTAGAATACCCTTCAGATTTATCAAATTGTATGGCACCCACTTTGAAATAGGGAGACGAGTAAGGCTTCTAGAACGCTATCTAAAAACATCATTTACCATAATTGTAATAATTTCGTGAGCATTGCAAGTCGTTTGGTGTGAAAAGTGCACATAAACATTCCAGAACTAAATTTGTCATGAACGCGTTGCTGGTGTTTGGGGAGAAAATTCATCGTCAAGTGACCTCGAATTTGATAATTTCACGTGGTTGTCAAGACAAGAACGGCAAAGAAATGTATCAAAATGTAAAACGCACGTGCAGCGCGTGCAAAACTACTATTTTTGCTCATTGAACTTATTGTCATGTTGCGTTCTCGAAGCCGTTGTCGTCGTCGTCGTCCTTTCTTAGGCTCAGTCCACACGCATCCGGATATTTTTGAATCCGCAACTTTTTCTTTCCGGATTCAACAACAACTTTATTTCGCATTTGAGTGGTTTACAGTGATTGAAAATACCTAAACTAAACAAAGAAATGATCGAAGAAACCAAAAAAGAAATAGAGGATATTACACGGTGGCGAGAAGATATGAATTTTATGTTCGAGTGGAAAGAACAATATCTCACGAGTGAGCGAAGCGAACGAGTGAGATATTGTTCTTGCCACGAGAACATAAAATTCATATCTTCGAGCCAACGTGTAATGTTCTTTTTATTATATGGAGACTAAATATTGAACATTTCCGATTTTATTGTGTTTCAAAGTAGTCAAGCTTTACAAATACGGGTGGGCTTTATAAAAAAAAGGCGGGAAAAAAAAGGCGGGAATCGTGACTTCATTGAACGATACGACACTCACAAAGGTGACATACGGAAAATACGCCACTCGGGTCCCGGATGAAGTGGCATATGGAATGTACGAGTGGTTTAGTTCCCAGTAAAACACTCTCCTCTATATAATAAGCCAAAATATTCCCATCCAAATGTAGCGTATTCAAATCGAATTTGCCCGTACACGCATCCGAAGCGTATCCGGATTCACCATAGCACTTAGGACTCCTCAAGGAAACGGAAGTAACAAAGCATGCGCCATAAAGAAATAATATTGCCCTCGGCAGCCATCTTGAGAATTGATTTCACGACAAGGAACTGAGCTCGATCTTGTTACGCTATCCGGGTAAAAACGTTTCCGGATTTAGCCTCCACAAGGTTCTGGATTCATAGCAGATTCAAAAATGTCCACTCTGGAGGGTGTATTCAAAAAGTTTGGCGTAAGTTCAGGAACTATTGGACTGTCACATCATAGAAGAAGTCGATGGCCCCCAACATGGGTCACCCCAATAGTAATCATTCCAAAGGTGGATGGTGAAATTCATTTGTGCAAGACATGAGGCAAGCAAATGGGTCCATACCCAATATCAACTGTAGATGAGTTGCTGCACAACATGAATGGTACAAATGTTTTTAGCAAGCTAGTGAAAAATACCATCAGCTGGAACCTCAGCAGTGTAGGGTCACGCTAGATCACCATCCTCGTAACACGTCTGTAAGAGAAGAGAAGTTGAGGAAACACCTGCAGTGGATGAAGAGTTGAAAGCTCTGAGAAAGGCAATCAAAACTGGTCGACTAGAGGAATTCTAGGCTTACAGCAGTTATTATGAGTATGTGGTCATGACATCAACCACTAGTGAGAAAGTAATTGACAATGTAGAAGATAATTTTAGCCACCATGGTCTTCCCTTAACATTGAACTCTGCAAGCAAAATGGAATTGTGCTTCTCGAGAACAAAGGCAAATGGGGAAGTTGAAATGCAAAATGGCTCCCTATGTGCGCCCAGTGGTAAAGAAATTGCTTTAGTTATGATCCTTATGCAAAGGCATCATTGTGTAGTTTTCAGTTACGGTAATTACTACCACATTAAGGTGCCCATAACGTAGAAAGTTTTATTTTCTTATTTGGAAGCCCATATTAAAAAAAATGAACTTTGGCGAAAGAATTTTTCGATTTTAACGAGAGGCGAATTTTCTACGATTTTTTCAATCCCACTTTTATTGGTACACCTCTTACGCTGGTCAGGACTTCACGGACTCGCTCTGACGTAGATTCAGGAATACTTGTTGGCATGGGTCCTATGTGTTCTTACTAATCAACGCCAAGGTATCGCTCAGCGATCGTTTTTGGTATTTTTCAATAAACAAAAAAATCTATCATGCCTATGTTTATCATCGAGGAAAATGGCTCCGAATCCGAAAGTGAATAAACTGGCGATTTCAAAAAAGAAAAAGAATTTGAGGCGACTAGTTGCGGTTTCGACGAGTCAGCCATTGCTAGCACTGAAACCCAGAACTACATGGAGCCCAACGTGGAAGAACCATTAGCAGAGGAGGAATGGCTACAAAATGGCAGAAAAGAACAAGAGGATAAGGAAGGTCTCGCGAGGGAATTCAATTAACGCTTACATGTCTGTTCCTGTAAGGGAATTTCGTCAGTCTTCAACGATCTTTTCGTTTTGCTGTCAAAACAATACTAGAAGTCATCGTCGTTGAAGTGAATCTAGCAAAGTGACAAAGTTTTACCGGGCTCCCTGTTCTTTCTTTTCGCCAAGACAAAATCTACGGCCATTTTTCCCTCTTTTTTAGCTATTGCGTTTTCCGAGTAAAGGAAAGTATTTCCATGTATACTTATACTTTCAATTTCAGGATCAGCTGTGTTGTAACATCAAGCGGTAGCGCATCTTTTAGCTATTTTTCCACATCAACTTTCAAATCCTCATATTCTCTAACCACGAGTTCCTGAATCTACGTCATAAGTTGAGAGAAGACTTGAGAGAGTGGTGTGCCAAAATGGCGGGAAATTTCACCTCTCCTTCGAATCGAAGAATTCTTTCGCAAAAGTTTTCACGTTTTGGGCACTTTAAGCAATCAATTTCACAAAAAAATATTTTAGGTTAGTCTGTAAAATGAGGAAGAGAAATCCATAAAGCGAACTTACAAACTTAGGATAGGGTTAAATAAAACAAACTCTGTGTGATATTAAAACTTGAAATTCAAAAACAGCCAACAAACTTAATCAAGTAGTAGGGATAAAAAATATTTGGTTGCATCAGTCTGCCCATGCATGGATTTAGTATACTGTCTTTTCTTCTTCTTTTTTTAAATCGGGAAGAGGGGATCGGGTAGAGGTCTATCACTGGACTAGAAACCCCCTTGCTCAGTTGCGCTCTATCCCTGAATATTCTTAGCCATTTTTATGAGCCTGATGGTGTCGTAGTCAGATTTTCCTTACGTTCGGATTGTTTGGGTTTGCCTCGTGCAACCAGTGTTTCATTTTGCATCATGCGATTTCTTTAGTTTTTTCGAACTACCCCTTTCCATATTTTTTTACGAACTAAGATTATAGTTCACAGTTTTTTCATATTCATTATTCCTATTTTTTACCTCTTCTCTGCCTCCACGGCAGTTTCTTAAGAACAAAAAAAACTTTCATTTTACAGACTAACACTAACTTTTGATTATGACTTTCCCAGAATTCACTTTCCACACACACAGTATTCCTCCCAGTCGCCCACTCTACTAGAGATGGTTTCAATTAGTGGAGAGGAACCCCTTCCTGAAAGGACATTCTTGCTAAAGCACGATTACTCATGTCACAAAGGTTGCTAGTCTCCTGCTGATTTTAATTTCAAAAACTCACCAATAATTAACGAGCCTAACAGCCTATCAAGACACCCATAAAACGTCACGTGCATGCGCTTTAAACCCGATAAAACACTTTTCATGAGAATGTTTTGGATAAAGAATAGTATTATGGCCCGGCTTGTTATACTTTTTGTATGCTAACACCTTAAAGTCAATGTATAAGCCGCACCTCAAATTAGAAGCTTGAATTCGGCCAAAAAAATAGGAGACAACAAACTTTGAAGTTCCAATGAAGTTCTACTAGTAAACAAACAAGGCCAAACAATTATGTTTTTAAAACACTGACACGGTGGTTGTTATAAGCTTTCATATCCATTTAGTCTTTAGATGGTGAAATTTCACTTGTCATACCTTTATCTTGTAAGTTTATTATAAAAAATAAATAAATAAAGATGCTCTCTCCACGCGATTTCTTTTTCAATATCAGTTTTTATATCACTTTGAAACAATCTTGAATACGCACAAGTGCTTAGTAGCCAAGCTTTGAAATGTGGAGAGGAGTCTGGGCATCACAATTAAACGCTCGGCCATTTGGCTTGCGAGTACTCGCGAATATCTTGGTATTTTCTCGCACGTGGTGGAAAGATATCCATGACAGTGACTGAAAGCAGGCGTCAAACAGCTTTGTGGAGGAATGGAGATTTCCTGTGGGTTGGTGTTCAGTTGATCCAGTGAAGTGATAGAAAATTAATCGCTTGAAAGAACTATTGGAGAACAAGAAGCGCAAATGAACGCAATGAGCGGCTCCTTCAGGAGCCACTACTCATGAAAAAGGCAATGATCAGCAACAACATGCTTTCAGTTTGTTATATATTTATTCAGTTTAACCTCTCAGGTGGTTCCGTAGATAAGCCGCACCCTCAATTTTTTATTTGAATTTTGAGGGAAAAGGTGCGGTTTTTACATGGACTTTTACCGTATCTTCCTCTCACAATTTGAACCTTTGTTTTCTTGGGTCTAAAAAGACTCTGATATGCCTCGTGTTTTTAAATCCGATAAAACACAGCTGCTCGTTTTTTAAACAGTACTTCATTAAGTAGCACAGATCATACCCTGACTGGCAAAAGCCACGCCGAATTGTTGTTCAACGGGAAGATGAGAGGGTAGATGCCGGACCTGCATGTCGATTGTCACTTATACACCTAGAAACTCAGGACGGAAATGCAGATGTAAAACCAGAGACCAAAGAACAGGCAGATAAGGTATTCAAGTAGGTGATAAAGTACTGGTGAGACATGAAAAGAAGAATACGTTTTCCACACCATTCCAAGATCCGAGTTGGTCTCAATAGTCAAGAAATACCTCCCATGTAAAAAACCTTTGTGGCAGATAATTTCACCCTCACTCTAGAAGCATCACCAGTAAGAGTGGAGAAGACTACAGCACATGCCACAACATCAAGTCAAGCTATGGTTGAACTAACCACAGCAACAACATTAAGTGTACTTCTGACCAGGAATGGACCATTTAGGACAAGCAAGTGCGGAGAATAGAGACGAAGCAGTATCTATCCCGGGAAGGGGGGGGGGGGGGGTGTACTCCCTAGAATGGCCTATAAGTGGAGGCTCTGCCCAAAAGGGGTACCTTTTTCACTCTTCAGGTATATGAAAGGGTAGGGATTTCACGAGTCGAAGTATATTAAAGGATAGGGAGATCTGTGAAACTTAACCACTTGACGGTTTTGAGTCACGGACAGCGACCGTAAGGGAAATGTTATCCCTTTTAATTTGTCTTGGCATTTGAATGGCCCAGTATCTTTTCTCCATTAGAGAAGCTTGCTTTAAAGAGACTTCTGTCGTGGCATGAGAATTTTGTTCACTTCTGGTCTCCTTCTGTGGCTCAAAACCACTACCTGATATGATTTAATTCATGCGACAATAGTTTTTCAGATGTGGACCAGAAATTATGAATGTCTTAACATTTTTGCCCAGCATTCTTGGTTAACTTCAGGGCTTTTAAAATACATTAAGAACGTTGTGGCTGAGATTAACCAGAATTTTGAGAACGTATTAAGAACATTCCTCAGGCTGAGAGTCGATAAAGAACGCTTTTATTTTGTTCATTTGTGTTTTAAATGAAAGTGTAAAATAAAGTTACACATCTCAGTTTGTAATATTGAGCAGTTCTTATTTATAATCGTTCCAAAATAACTTCAACACCATCAAAGTTGACCTTGTATTCTTTCAGCTTTGAGTTGTAGTACTCAATGGTACCACTACACCAGGCTGGTCACGTCCGCATTGATTTATTGAAATACTATACCATGTAAGTTAACAGCATCTTAAAAGCGTTTTTAGCTTCACATCGCAAAAACATATAACAACGTTCAGCCTCAGCTCTATAATTAGAGGTTTTTACTAAAAAAAGAGTGTATGTAATGGGAGCTGCTTTGCCGTGGCTGAGTCTTGTATTCATAAGATAAGGCTATAAGGAGCAATAAACGACTTACCAGTGTTGGTCTAAACGGATGCTTTTCAAAACGGCAAAAGTTTCGTGTGAGGTCAAGCAATGGCTTCGTGACTATGAAATTTTAATTTGATGTGGTTATTCCATTATCAAATCTCTCCGTAAAACATTATCTTGTAGGAAAAGTATTAACTTTCTTAACAAAAATCTGAGTAAACCTGGAGTAGAAAACTGAAAAGTTCTTAAAGGGAACCTCCACTCCGAATAATGAATAATTTTAAACCTAACAAAATAATGTTTGCAATCAAATTTGCTCGACAATTTTCTCTAAAAACGTTTTTGGATCGAACAAAATGAACTTCAGAATCACTTATTTTCACTTTAAATTTCCCAGGCGCCGCCATCTTAAATAATTGTCACGTGTTGCGGTTTCCCTTACTGTTTTCTTGACTTTAAGGTCGGTTCACACGAGGGAGCTTGCTCCTGAAACACGCTCCCGAAACACGCTCCCGGGTAAGTACCCCAACCAGTACACACGAAGGAAACGACGAGGGAGCTGAATGATGAAACAACCCGATTGGGGCATGGGAACTGTTGTGGATGAAAAAAATAGGCCAATTTGATTGGCCAACTGGAGCCACGTCATTTCACGGCAAGCAAATTTCAGTACACACGAGGAAGCTTGCCCCTGAAACAGACTCGTGCAACAGATTTGCCCCTGGAGCTTGCTCCCTCATATCAAACCAGTTTGATATGAGGGGGCAAAACTCGGGAGCAAAAGTTTTGTTGCGCGACATATTTTTTCGCTAGAAATCGTTGGTGCAGACGAGGGAGCTTTGCTCCGGGAGCGTGTTGCAGGAGCGTGCTGCGGGAGCAAGCTCCCTCGTGTGTACCGGCCTTTAAGATCTATGACGGCGACGTCGACAAAAACGTCACCTCAAAATATTCTCTACACTGTCATAAATCTTTCGTGATTATTCCATCTGATTTACGTCGTACAATGTGAGCGAAGTATCCTAAAAGTAAATTAATACGTGAGGTTTCAGAGTAAAAATCTAGAATGACAGGTTTACATTTATAAGCTCATGTTGTCGTGAAAACCTCAAATTTGGTAATTTCACGTCGTTTTTGAGCAGAGTACCGCAAAAATATATGCTAAAATGCATGCCGCAAGAGCAGCACGATTGTTTTTCCTCTTTTAATTAACAATTATTCCATGAGCGCGCGTTGGATATGAGATTGTAAATAGCCAACGAGGCGCGTAGCGCCGAGTTGGCTATAACCAGTCTCATATCCAACAAGCGCAAATAGAATAATTGTTGCATTAAATTCCTTAAACTCCAAAAATTTGGAAGTACGAAATACGAGGGAAAAAAGGTAGAAAATCCAAGCGAAATTCAAAAAACTTGATGAAGGTGCGATAATCTGAAATACCTTGAAGTCAGACAGACGTAGGCTCATCACAAAAACATATCTTGACTTTTCTGGTATTTTAAACGTAGGAATTGATCTAAACTTTCCACAGAAAAGCTTTTTTTTTTCTTTTTTGGCTTTATACAAAGAGAAATTTCGCTTTCCGGCGAAAAACAAAATTAGCTTAGCAACGTTTAGCGCAATCATTTACCATATAAGTTCAAACTAAGGCATATGAGCTGATAACCGAGATTGAGTGAACCAATCAGAGCACGCGAAATGCATTATCCGAGGTTGAGAATTTAATAACCACTGAAATTCCTGTTTTGTGGCGTTCACGCTGACCACCGCGTCGTAGATCTTAAAGTTCTTAATAAGGCAACCACGACAAATCACCATTCATTCGATCAAGATGGCGGCGCCCGGGAAATTTGAACACAAAAACAAACGTTTTTGAAATGCATTTATTTAGATACAAACGCTCCCATTGCAAAGCGTTCGGACAATTTTTTATTGCAAACATGTTCTGGGGTTTAAAGTTATTTTTTCTTGCTTTAGTGATTAAAGAAAAGTAACACATGGAACAAGAAGAACAACAAAAATAATTTATTGCACAGTTCAACACAGAACGAGATCAAGTGATTGTTACTCAAATCGCTAATTGCTCCATTGTTCCAATCATCTGATCGCTTTCTTATTCCTATCAGGTTCAGGTCGCTATGGGAATAAAAACTTATAAGGCTCTAACCTTGCTTAGCTTTAAAGGGGATATGTTACGAATTTTATAATTAGCCAAATTTAGCGACTGCGAACTGGCAACCAAATCAGGGGAAACGTAGAAATAATTACTTAAAACATTGAAGGAAGGTTTGAATAAAACTTCAAATACAAATTTAAAGGAAGCGGGGCAAGGGAGAAAATTAAAATGGATTGAAATTTGCGTTTTTGAAAACTGTTCAGCCAAACAGATTACCAAAGGTTATCCGTTTGTTGTTTGAAACTTAAACAAGAAGACGCACGTTAGAGTGTTTTCACTCATGTGATCAGTAACCTTTTTTTCTCACCGAAACAAAAGAAGACGTTTGCGTGACAGAAGAGCTCAATTCCCGGAGGATTAGTTGGATACACCAACATGGCCACCGTGACGTCACGAGAGAACACTCTATAAACGTGGTCAAAGCACGCTCTGCTTTTGTTCGAATTCATTCAACCACGACTGATTAATTACTCTAAAAGATATTTCTAGCGCGAGAAAAAAGGGACTGGGGATTTTATAAAAACGACAGATAACATTTTATGACATATTACAGACACACTGCCATAAGAGGCAAACCCTCGATCTTGAATCTAACCGGGTAAGAAAACTTTCCTTTTGCAAGAACTGCCTGGCGGGACCAATCAGTCCGCAAAGAAAATGCAACAATAGACCTCTTTACAGTTGTGTGCTTAGTTACGTGGCCTTTGAATGAAAGTGAGGCTGATGTTGACCTTGTTATGATACACACCTACCTCCTTTTCTCATGTTAATGATGTTGTTGTCATGCTAATTAGTGATAATTTACATAAGAGAAGCAGTGCGGTTTCTATCAAAACAAGGTCAACTCCAGCCTCACTTTCACTCACATTCCAGGTAACTAAGCACACAACTGTAAAATGGGGGACTATTTGAAGGAACACTTGCATGATAATTCCTTGCATTCTTCTGGAGGAGTATCTTATCATCCTCGAAAAAGGCGTTGTAGAGTTGGTCCTTCGAAATGCCTGATCTCTAGCTAGGCAGTTCTTTCAAAAGAAAAGCGTCCTTTTGGAAAGCGTTCGATTCCAGACTCGGCACCGAGAAGTTTTTCTCCGGGTATTCCGGTTTTCCCCTCTCCTCAAAAACCTCCATTTGACTTGATTTGCGTTGATTCTTAATTTCAGTTTACAGTATCCCCAATTAGTGCTCCAGCGCGAGAACGACTCGACAGTATTTTTTACTTAGGCCCGTTTTAAACGTCGAACTTTTCATGTGCCGAATCTAATGCAAATGAGAACAATCTATTGTTTTTGCTCATTTGCGTTCGATTCGGCACATGAAAAGTTCAACGTTTGAAACGGGCCTTACACTTTAGACCGTGCACAATAATGTCTTTAACTTTTTTTCTGGCATATGCGTCGTTTTTCCACCTAAAAAAGATGTTTTTATTCCGATTTTGGGCCATCAACATTGCGGCTCCGAATGGAGGAGTCAGCGGTCATTTTTGCAGCTTATGACGTATGATGTGGGGAAGACATGCGAGAGCGCCCCATATAAAAGCAGTTTTTACACTGATGTTTGTCGTGAATATTGAGTGTGCGAAGAAACAGCAAAATAGCAAAGAAAATATCCACAGTAGCACTTGTGTTTACCTTGTTTCTCTTGATTACAAAATCTCTGTTCCCCAGTCATATTTCATAGCAGGCTGCTGATTTAGTTTTTGAGCCCGCACTGAAAAGACCCAACAAGCGGAAAAAGCCCTACTTCCAACGTAATTTTCTCGCAAAAAAAAAACAGGAAACGAGAAGAAATAATTACACAAATTTGACTTTACTTATGTTAGGTTTTCCAAAAAAAAATTTGGAAAAAATGCTGATTTTGGCTTTCAGTTCTCCTTTCAAATTTCTTTCTTTTCGATGGCCCAGAAGGCTCAATCACCTTCACTTCACCTTACCATAAAAGACTTAATTAACTTATTTTCTCGATGTACAAGCAAAGAATAGAAGGCAGGATAGTTCTATCACACAACAAGCAAATAAATAACTATATACAATACCCAGTAGGCTAGAATATTCAAATACCTTGCAATACTCTCGTTGGAACAGGGTGAGCATCAACAAGGAATCCAGCTACAAATAAATTAATGGATAGGTAATATCAGTAGATTCTTTGGGTGTGTGCTTCAGTCACAAATGAATGACGGTGACCGCTTTCCAAAATAAACACAAAAACAATACCGTCATACTTCCTTGCTTTAATATAAAGGAGGTATGGAGAAAACAACAGGAAACAAGAGAATAGGGATCAAAACTGGTTCATTACGCATAAAATACCTTGCTCATTGTTATGGAACTGCCACTGGGACCAAAAAATCAGGTCTTTTTTTTTTCTTTGCGAACAAAACTATATTAACCAAACATAAGTGACCCAAGTCTTAAGACCTTGATTTAAAAGAAACACCTGCTTGTTTTAACTGGAATTTTCTTATTCAATGGTCTGCCATTTCTAACTTTAAAATATTGAGGGAGCTGATTCTTGGTTACTTTCAGGGCTTTTAAATGACATTAAAAGAAAAAAAAACAAGACATATGTAATCGGAGCTGGTTTGCATCGCATGAGTCATATATTCATGAGATAAGGCCATACGGAGCAAGGAGCGACTTACCAGTGTTGGTCCAAACGGATCCTTTTCAAAAGCAAAAGTTTCGTGGAGATGAAGCAATGGCTTCGTGAGTCTGAAATTTCAATTTTACATGGTTATTCCATTATCACGTCGCTCGGTAAAACATCCTGTGGGAAAAGTGTTAACTTTCTGAACACCAATTTATCTGGGTAGAATTGGAGCGTAAAACTAAAAAGTTCTTAAGAGAAGTAACAAATGGAACAGGAAGAACAAGAAGTCATTTCAACCTTTATCAAACTGGAAATCAATGAATCAGTTCAACACGGAAAGAGATCAAGTATTGTTACCCAAATAGTTAATAGTTCCATTACTCAGAACAACTGATGGCTTATTCCTATGCGGTTCAGGTCGGTTATAGGAACGAAAAAACATAAGGGCGTAACCTGGCTTGCCTTCAAAGGGGAATAAGTTACGAAATCTATAATTAGCCAAATTAAGCAACTGGAAACTGGCAACCAAATCAAAGGAAACGTAAAAATAACCGGCTACTTAAAACAGTGAAGGATGGTTTAAATAAAATTTACAGATTTAAAGGAGGCAGGGCAAAGGCAAAACTGAAGAAGATTAAAATGGATTGGAATGTGGGTTTTTTGAAACTGTTTAATCCAACAGCTCTTCAAAAAAATCTTCTTTGTTTGTAACTTAAATTCCGTGCGCTCGACAGACATTTATTGTCACGAATTCTTACTCATCATTTCCTTCTTAACTCCCTCCATTTTGAATCTGAGTCGATAAGAAAACTAAAACCTTCTCTATTCAGGAAAAAAATCAAGATGCATAATATCCTTACTTTCTCGATGAGCAAGGAAAGAATAGAGGGTAGTATAGATCGATCAAACAACAAACAAATAATTATTATTACACCCTTGCACAAAGCTATTATTACTAATTACCTTTCAATGTTCCTCTTTGCAACCAGTTGAGCAGGAATAATAAACACCACTGCAAATAAGTTAAGGAATAAGCGGTGAAGGTTTTGCGTGCGTGCGTCAGTCACAACTGAATGGGTAGTATCGAAAACAAAGCTCTTGAAAACGAGGAACTAATTAAAGCAGGAAGCAAGCAAAAGATCGAAAAGGAAGGACCCTAAGTCGAAAACGAAGCGCTCAAAACAAGAAAACGAAGCACTCACAACTCGAAAACGAAGCACCCTATTTTCCATTAGAAGATCGCTTTGACCAGAGTAATCCAAAGTTTTAGGCTTCATAACAGGCACCTTAAACGCCATATTTAACACCCACCGAACAAAACCGTAGCGCATCTTACAACTCTGCCTTCAACACAGGAAGCAGGTAACTAAATGGCTTCTTGTAAAATATTGAACGGTGAATGGGAACGGGTATTGGGGAACGGGGAATTACTAAAATAGGGAATCTCTAAAAAGAAGAATTACTTAAGTATTGATTTTCTAAAAAGGGGGAATTTTTTTCGGGTAAGGATTTGTCACAGACACAAATCACTTTTGAGAGAGTAAAAGACTCAGTCCACCCACCAGCAAAAGTTGTTAGAAAAAGATTGACGATACATGCAAACATTAGTGGTTCTTAACGTATTTACAAGGCAAACGATTCGTGTTGTTCCCGAAAAAATTAACATATTAAAAGCTCGCGAAAGTATTGTGTCCTGAAGAGGTTGTTGTTTAGAAAGAACCAATCCTGAACACGACTTTGGATTGAAGAAAGAGGCCACAAGTTATCAATCATATTTTGCTGGAGTTTTGAGACCGTCAGTTTCAGTTATTTCAAAGTGTTAGTAAACTTTGGAATAAATTATCGCAATATAGGAACTCTTAATTACGCAAACCCATGTTATGGGAAGCTGCATCGTTGGGGATACTTCAGCATTTCCGAATTTTAATTTTGTTATGAGAAGAATTTGCTACACAAATTTTCCGGCACTCGATGTACCTATTAATAATACCGTGATACCGTTTCTCGTCTGGTCATTTAATCCTATCATCCAGATCAAGGACATCTAAATAAAGCATTGACATTAAACTCTACAACATCAGTCGTTATTTACGTTACTCAGGACTGAAAAACTTCATCCCTTGTAGTGTTACAGTTTTGAAAAATGGTGGCCACATTGCGGTAAAAATTGACCTTGCGTTTCCTTTAGTCTGTTTCGATTGGTACACCATCGTGTCTGACATGATCAAATCGTCTACTCACAACGCCCTTTTCATATTCGGTACTGATTTGTTTTCTCCCTGCTTTAAGAACAATTGCTCCATTTGTAAACAGCCACTCCTCTACCCGGGCCCTGTACACACTGAATTCTGTGTGTAACTATATTTAACAGCGGGGGCAGCTTTAGTCTCAACTATGACTAGTACATGTAGTACAGCACAAAAGTATTTTACAGAGAAGGGGAAGCTCGCATTTTATTGGCTAATCCTGTTAGTTACCATGACGACACCTGCATCCTTAAAATAATATCTTCACAGCGCATGGTGAAGATAGGTTTCGTTAGAAAAAGGAAATCTTAGTACTTCATTAGTATTTACGTAATAAATCACATCAACATTACATTACATTTCACTAAGTTTATGTTTTCGCAACATTGCGTAGGACTTTTTACGTAACAAAAGGGTTGCTTTTAGAAAGAACCACTTACTTCTTCAGCACTGATTCAACTGTATTAAAGAAAATTTTCTTGCCCTTCATGGTGTTGAACATGCCTTAAGTGTTTGTTTTTTTTTATCTTTCTAAGGCCTTTGTTAGCGTGTATCACAAAATTCTGATTCATAAACATGAATACTATGGGGTCCAACAGATCGCAATTTGTTCAGTTTTTCCCTATAATTTGCCTTGACATTTGTATTGCCTAGTATATTTTCACTATTAGAGAAGCTTGGTTAAAAAACCTATAAGAAACTGATGTTTTGGCAGCGAGAAATGTTCACTTCCGGTCTCCTTTTGCGGCTCAAAAATGTCTCGTGCTCCCTGATATGATTTAATTTATGCAACAATAGTGTTTTAGATGTGGGACCTGGACGTTATGAATGGCTTCATATTTTCGTCCAGGATTCTTGGTTAACTTCAGGGCTTGTAAACTACGTTAAAGGAGAAAAAAATATGTAATCATTTGTAATCGGAACCGCCATCAGCCGCCATGAGTCATATATACATACGATAAAGTAAGAAGGAGCAGTGTTGGTCAAAACGGATGTTTTTCGAAAGCAAAAGTTTCGAGTGAGGTTTAGGAATGGCTTCGTGACTCTGACATTTTAATTTTACGTGGTTATCCATTATCAAGTCTCTCGGTGAAACATTATTTTGTAGGAAAAGTGTTAAATTTCTTAACGCAAATTTTAGTAGATCTGGCCCGGGGCAGAAAACTGCAAAGTTCAACAGCCGGAAATTTAACAAATGGAATATATAACAAGAAGTCATTTCATAGTCGAACAAACTGTGCAAGTTAATGACCCTAGTCAGCACGGAAAGAGATCAAGTGATTGTTACCCAAATAGTTAATTGGGGTTAATTGTTCCATTGCTCCGAACTACTGATGATCGTTAAGAAAACGAAAATATATAAGGCTCTACCCTTGCTTAGCTTTAAAGTGTTACGAAGTTTATAATTAGCCAAATTTAGCGAGTGCGAACTGGATACCAAATCGAGCGAAATATAAAAATACATTGTATCTACTTAAAACATTGAAGGAAGGTTGAAATAAAACATCAAATAGAAGTTAAAGGAGGCAGGGAAAAGGCCAAACTGAAGAAGACTAAAGTGGATTGGAAATTGGGTTTTTTAAAACTGTTCAACCCAACAGCTTTTCATAGTTTATCTTTGTTGTTTGTAACTTAGATTCTGTATCCTCGACAGACATTTTTTGTCAGGAATTCTTACTTATTCTAACTCATCATTTGCTTCCCTCCATTTGGAATCTCAGGCGATAAGAAAACTAAAACTATCTCCATTTAGAAAAAAGTCAAGATACATCATTTCCTTACTTTCTCGATGTACAAAGGAAAGAATAGAGGGTAGTATAGATCGATCAAACAAGAAACAAATAATTATTTACTACACCCTTGCACCAATCTAATATTACTTATTACCTTGCAATGTTCCTCTTTACAACCAGTTGAGCAGGAATAATAAACACCACCGCAAATAAGTTAAGGAATAAGAGGTGGATTTACTGCGTGCGTGCGTCAGTCACAACTGAATGGGTAGTATCGAAAACGAGGAACTAAGCAGGAAGCACCCAAAAGATCGAAAACGAAGGACCCTAAGTCGAAAACGAATCACTAAACACCAGAAAACGAAGAATCGCAGGTCGAAAACGAAGAACTTACAACTCGAAAACGAAGCACCCCATTTTCCATTGGTAGATTGCTTTTGTATGGCTTTGTAACTTTTCCCATGATCCTACCTAAATAGGAAATTATCGCCCCCTCTCCTTGCTAAGTGTACCCAGCAAGATTTTAGAATCATGTGTAGCAGACATAATTGTGAAACATGTTTCTCGGAGACCGAGACGCTCGTCACGGACAACCAAAAGGAGAGATCGAAAGAACTATTACTTACTCCGCATTACACCTGACTGAAACTTGGCGACGAGCAATTGATAACAAATTAGTTGTGGGTACCATATTCATAGACTTTCAGAGGGCGTTTGATTGCGTCTCACACCCAAACCTTCTTCTCAAGCTAGAGCACAACTTCGGAATTACGGGAAACTTACTGGCATGGCTAATTAAGAGATTATCTTTCTGAATGGGAACAGTACACTGTAATTAATGGTGTACCCTCTGAGAATTCCAAAGTGGCACGGCATGCCACAGGGCTCCGTACTGGAGCCCATACCCTTCGCCTTGCACACAAGCTATTTACCGAAAGCTAGTTGGGACTCTTTATTCGACACTTATAAGGTCAAAATAGCTACCTTAATTTATAAGATTTATGATCACACAACTTCAACCTGCTTGGAACATTTTTTCTAAACGAAAGAGTCTAAGTGTGACTTCATTATCAACATCGTGTTAGCGTACAACGTTTTGAAACTTATGATACGATCAACTCTATATCATACAGAGGATCCATTGTGGAATCTTTTAGAACCATCCGCTGTCAGCGCCAGAGATTATGCTAAAAGGGCAAAACGCCCTCAGAAACTTGAACTTTAGTTAAGAGGCGCCGCAAATTGGTTCCCAAATTGACAGTGATTTCGTCTTTTTTTAAATTTTACTTTTATCTTCTTTGTATTTTTCAATTTTTTAGTATCTGATTAACATTTTTTACACGGCCCCATAAGTTATATTAGCTTTAAAACCCATCGTGTTTAAATAAAACAGGTTTTTTTTGGTGTTACTAGCTACTCTTGCTTCAACTTGTCAGTGGTGTGGTTTCTTGCTAACAGTTTTAATGCTGCAACGCCTCCGCTAAAGGTAGCTTATCGTGACACGAGCCGACGCGGGTTGGCGGGTTACCCCACCTTCAAGCGTTTAGCCGGTCTGGAAGACCGGGCAACGCACCTCGGCGTGTTACGTCTCCTATCATGTAAACGTGAAGCTGAAAAAACAAAAGTTTATGTAGACAGGTGGGTTACTTCACCTCCATGTAAACATGCCCTCAAAGGTCATCTTTCTAACCAAAAAGATGATACAAAATAAGAGGGATATTTTTTCTGATGATCACTCACGGGGAAAAATCCGCGTGTTCCTTAGTAGAAGTCGAACGCACGACCTTCCTTCCGATGACTAGTGCGGATGCTCTACCACTGAGCTATATGTGACTCATGTAACAAATTAGTTGTGGGTACCGTATTCATAGATTTTCAGAAGGCGTTTGATTGCGTCTCACACCCAAACCTTCTTCTCAAGCTAGAGCACAACTTCGGAATTACGGGAAACTCACTGGCATGGCTAATTAAGAGATTATCTTTCTGAATGGGAACAGTGCACTGTAATTAATGGTGTACCCTCTGAGAATTCCAAAGTGGCACGGCATACCACAGGGCTCCGTACTGGGGCCCAAACTCTTCGCCTCATATAAGTGGGGCTCTTTATTCGAAACTTATAAGGTCAAAACAGCCACCTTAACTTACAAAATTTATAATCACACAACTTCAACCTGCTTGGAACATTTTTCTAAACGAGAGTCCAAGTGTGACTTCATTATCAACATCGTGTTAGCGTACAACGTTTTGAAACTTATGATATGATAAACTCTATATCATACAGAGGATCCATTGTGGACTCTTTCAGAACCATCCGCTGTCAGCGCCAGAGATTATGCTAAAAGGGCAAAACGCCCTCAGAAACTTGAATTTTAGCTAAGAGGCGCGGCAAATTGGTTCCCAAATTGACAGTGATTTCGTCCTTTTTTAAAATTTTATTCATATCTTCTTTGTATTTTTAATTTTTTTTATTATCCTATTAACATTTTTTATACGGCCCCATAAGCTATATTAGCTTTAAAACCCATCGTGATTTAATAAAACAGGTTTTATTGGTGTTACTAGCTACTCTTGCTTCAACTTGTCAGTGGCGTGGTTTTTTGCTAACCCTTTTAATGCTGCAACACCTCCGCTAAAGGTAGCTTATCGTGACATGAGCCGACGCGGGTTGGCGGGTTACCCCACCTTCAAGCGTTTACTTGGCAAAACGCGACCCTGGCTGGGCGGGTTAGCTGGTCTGAAAGACCGGGCAACGCGCCTCGGCGTGTTACCTATCATGTAAACGTGAGGCTGAAAAAATAAAAGTTTATGTAGACAGGTGGGTTACCCAACCTCCATGTGTACATGCCTTCAAAGGTCAGCTCTCTAACAACAAAAAAAATGACTACAAGATAAGAGGGATATTTTTTTCTGATGGTCACTCGGGGATACTCGGAAAAAAATCCGAGTGTTCCTTTGTAGAAGTCGAACGCACGACCTTCCTTCCGATGACTAGTTCGGATGCTCTACTACTGAGCTATAGGAGACTCATGGGAACGAGGCCATGGCACTAGTTTCAGTTGACAATTGTCCTCTTACAGTATACTTAAAGGAATGAGATTGCCGCAATGGCGTATTCTCGCTTTTGGTCATTTCTAACGGAATCTTCCTTTCCGTTACTAGTTCGGATCCTCTACCACTGAGATATAGGAGACTCGTAGGAACTAGGGCATGTCGACACTAGTTTCAGCTGACAATTGTCCTGCTATACTGCTACGAATGAAATTGTAGAAACGGTGAATTCTCGCTTTCGGTCATTTCCAACTGAATCTTTCTCTCCACGTCACATGGTCGAATTTGTTATTTCCTCTTCCGATCTGGCCTTTTTACTACCTCTACATCATCGAATTCAAACGACAGTGACTGTCTTTCTTCCCTTGCAGAATGGCACCATTTATTGTAATTTCTTCCAATTTGACCGGTGTAAACCCTTTTTACTAGGGACTTTGAGATCTACTACAGCGACGAAAACGTCTCTTCTAAATGTAACTTTGCACAATCTTTAGCCTTTCGCGGTTATTTTATCTCACTCATTTCCTACAATGTGGGTGAATTATCTTGAAATTGAATGTATACCAGTGGTTTCAGTGTATAAATATAAAATGATATATTCGCATTTGTACCGGCTCACGTTGTTAAAACTGTTGAAACCTCAAATTCAGTGATTTGAAGTTGTTTTTATGCAGAGTACAGCAATAAAATGCGTGCCGCACGTGCAGCACGATTATTTTTCCTCTTTTAACCAATCATATTATTAGCCGTAGCCGTAGCCGTCGTCATTTCTTAAATTCCCTACTATCCGAGTTCGCTGGCGGAGCATAGTTAAGAGATGTGGGCTGGTTATGAAACTCGACAAGTTTCTTTGTTTCATGTTTTTGTTCGCTTTCTTGGCCTTGACCCTGCACAAAACCCGACAAAAACACACTTTTTTCGGCAGGATAACCAATCAAAAGCTTCGACTAATTTATTCGAAATTAACTTGCGAACCAAGAACAAAAGATTGTGCAGGGTCACGGTCGGTTCAACATCTAATTGCGACTGTATTGTTTCTGCTTTTGAAATTCCCAGGGTTTCATAACCAGTCCCTAGATTAACTATGGGCGGAGGAACTGTTGGTCACGGCTCCTAAATTCCCCACAAAGGGACATAAAGAGAACAGAAAACACAGGCTGCCGTAACTTACAGCACCGCCCAAAACAAACAAGGTTAGCAAGATATTTGTTACACTTCCAGAGCAAGATAAACAAACCGGTATACTGTGGAATAAAGCTCACATAATTGCCCAGTCAAAGCGCGCGTACTATATCTGAGCGGCAGAAAAGAACTTAAAAGTAAACCCCATGCTGAGAGGAACTAATGATCTTTTGTGGAACCGGATAAAACAGAAATGTCTTTGTTGTTGATAACAAGGGGACAATTAGACAGTTCTCTGGTATTCCAATTACATCTGATAAGAAAGGTCAGTGAGATCACATTTGGGATGACGAAATGCACTTAATAACCGGCCCTGTTAAATCATCCGTTTTGAAAAACGATCGTACAGCTGCGACCATCTGCATCACAGCAGAAACCGAAAGTGAGAAGTGATCCTTGGCACTTATCTGAAAAAAAAACCTAATTGTCGCTTACACACACCTGAAAACTTCAGTTGGCTCCAACGGGATCCGAACCCAAGACAATGGTGGTGCAATGCTCCGCCAACTGAGCTATGAAGCCACTCAGTGGAAAAAGGTCAATTTGTTGTGCTCTGTGTGTTCCCGTGGCGAGTGAAAGACTCGATGAATGAAATAAATGTATTTATTAAAAACGTAGCCACGGATATGAGATTTCCAGCATTTTTATTGGCTCGCCGGGCAAAGGCTATCAGTTTATATACCTGCTGTACCTAATATGGCCAAGAAACGCGTTAGAAATAAAGCGAGCTAAAAACCTTTTTTCAGCTCTGAGAAAAGATGGCCGACAAAAGCTGTTTTGGACCGGAATTGACCGAGGCAGAAATCGATGCTTTAGTCAACAATACAAGGAAGAATTGTTGATCCTGGAGTTTTTAATAAAACAATTATTCTACTAGGGCAGGAACCCATGACCCGGAGCCTACAACTCTACTGTGTTCGTGTAACGGCGTTTTCACAGACCGATTTATTTTTAGATTGAATTTCCCG
This sequence comes from Montipora capricornis, assembly GCF_036669925.1. Lineage (NCBI taxonomy): Eukaryota > Metazoa > Cnidaria > Anthozoa > Scleractinia > Acroporidae > Montipora > Montipora capricornis. The sequence goes on from NC_090893.1 coordinate 19,230,250, forward strand.
CGAATGAGACTCCCACAGGAGCTCGATGACCATTTACAAGAAATTAAGCTGACGTCATAGGGTCACCGAACCGGAACTGCCTTTGTTTCTTGACCTAATTCGCGGGAAGGGCTAGTCTAAAAATAAACCTACTTGTGAAAACGCCGTTTCACAGACGCTGTATGGAAGTTGCACGCTCCAGATGGGCTCCTGACTAGGGCTTGCTGGATATAAAATGATTATCACCCCTTGGCGCCACGCGCCTCATTGGTTACCTATCACTTCATATCCAGCGCGCCCTCGTAGAATAATTGTTAAAGATTCGAAGTGCGGGTCGTAGACGAAAGCGAAGTTAAAGTGATCCTCTACATGAAATTGAGATTTAAAAAAAAACAGAGGTTTTTCCCTTTTTGCCGCTTCGCGACTCGTCTTCGCGGCTCTCTCGCCGCGTCAACAAAACCCCCACTGGGATCAGGGTACACTTATCTTGACAACTGCCCAGACAAGTTCGCGGATCACTTTCCTCTTTCGTCTATAACCCGCACCTCAAATATATACATTTATTTCATTCAGTCATTGGCTTTCAGTGTCAATTTTGTCAACTACCTAGCAATTTTTCAACTTTCCACGGCTTAGATACTCTTTTTAACAAACAAGAAGGCGTGTTCAAAAACAACTCCAACAACCCCATGAAGATAGAGATTGACAAGTTCGTCAGTTTTGTTGCGGACTTAACATCGTGTCGACCTATCAAATTGTCAAAACCTCAGTTGTTCTCTAATCACTCTACAGTGAAACGAAAACAAATCATTTTCATACTGAATATAATCAGACGCAGACAAGGTTCAGGAATAATTAATAGGAATCTCATTTATTGCCAGCTATCATGATGCGTTAATACAAGGGCAGTAAAAATACAGAATATACAGGCGGCGTACATCGGAGACTGCAAAGCTATACTGTAAATACCAAGTATACAATGAAAAATATTCTGAACATTTCTGGAGGCAAGAAAATGTAGCTCAACTTAAAAAAGCTTTCAACAAACGCTTATTTTAACACCAGAAACCCATAAAGGTTGAAACATGTAAAGGCCCCTTGTGTGCTGGGAAACGAGCTTCTGAATATTCAATTTGCTAAGTACCGTATTTGGAACAACAAGAGCGAGGGGTTTCCAAATATGGTACTTAGCACTGAAACATTCAACCAATCAGTTTGCACTGAATATTCGGAAGCTGTGAACGCGCGTTACACGTTTCAACCCTTATGGGTTTCTGATAACACTTATATCAATACTTCTCGAATGAGCAAACATCGTCCTGACACCCTTGGTAGTCTGCACTGATTACATCATATTAGCGTACAAGTACGAATGTCAAAAGGAAATCTTACAGAAAGGTATCGAGAGATGCCGTCCAGTGACCTTGAACTGCCAGAAATGTCTGCATATATCCGACTACAAATAGTCATGCGCACTACCAGACTATGCAAACCTAAGTGTGAATACCGAAATACCCGAGCTACAATAGCGTACATTGTATAACGTGAGAAAATACATTTGTCGCAGAGACCAAATACACACTTGACCGACTACACGAATTCGTTTATTAGCTAATGAATTGATACAAGATTATAGGCAAGCTTGAATTTTTTGGAGGAAAAACATAAAAAGTGGTGGAAAACCTCTTCACTGCTTGTTTGAAAAGTCAACAAAATACTCTCCTTTGTAACTACGCTCAAGTTGCCATTTGCGCGGATTATATCGACAGACAATAAAATGGACATCGTGTTCTCCTCGCAATTCTCTGTAAGTAAAGCACTGGTCAGTCAGTTTTCTCTTCTAAACCGCATTAGAGTTTTCATTATATTATTTACAAAATAACTAGACTATGACTAAATCACCTCCAATTTGTCGATAATACCTCACTTCAGCACTCGTTTAATTTGAATTAAGAGGTTTCCTAGTCAGTATGCACTGGTCAATCTATGCATTGATCGTAATCTCCGAACAAGTTTGCATTAAAAGCTCAAAAAGCCCATTTAAACGGTTTCAACATTCATTCAACAAAGTTGAAAGGGTGTTGAGCAAATGTTGACAACAAGTTGTGCGGAGACGGCTCAAATGGTTTTAACATGGCGCCAAATATTGAGCTAACGTTTTGATTGCGAGGAACTAAAAACAAGAAACCAGACTCTCGCGTCCACTTACGGCCTCCTGTGAGCATGCGTGCGTTGTGCAAAATCTTAACGAACTGTTTAAACGGCTTCAGCTCCATCCAACATTTTCTATAACAAAATAAATGTTGAATCGATGTTGAATGAAAGTATAAATCAGTTTGAATTTGATAAAACACTCTTTCAACATTTTTGTTGAAGGACCTGTTCAAAAACGCCTAACATTTGGTTCAACGAAATGTTGAATGCATGTTGAAGCAAAAGTGGAAACCGTTTGAATGGGCCTTAAAACTAAAGGCCGAGACACTCTGGGCGACAAGTCGCAGCGACAGGTCTCCGGAACAAGCTGCTCCGTGTTTATTACTTGCAAAACAAATCGCTGCGACACAACGTCTGTTCGGTGCACAAGCAGTGATCTTGTGTGAGGGGGGATGTGAAATAGTTTTCTAATTCAATATGGCGGACCATATGGAGCTCACTCATTGATTCATTTATATTTGTTGCAGGAAGTGTACACACGCTTTCGCTAATTTTGTCGCTGCGATCAGTCGCACGAATTCAAACTGGGACTAATCGCGGCGACAAAATTCTGCTGCAGCGACTATGATTTTCACAAAATTAACTTCGTGTCACTCGTGGCGAATTGTTGCGGCGACTTGTCCCTGTGACGTGTCGCAGCGACTTATCGCCTAATGTGTCCCGGCCTTAAAGAATCAAATATTTCTACTCATTTTAATGAGCAGAAACATTCGGAAAATATAAACAAAGATATTTGAAATATTTGAGTAGAAAGACATTCAATGCATATTAATTAAGAGATCAAACAACACTCTTTATTTCCTCGTTTTTAACCTTCTAGAAGTTTCCCTAAGAAATTGCCCAAAGAGATCACTCATATCCAAAAGTTTGCCCGATTATTAAATTTCTACAGTCATTTCATTTTCAATGCTAGTACTTTTAGATTCTAGACATTTGCCTAACAAAAAAAAAATATTTTCCCTTGGCCCCTCTGCGGCAATATCTTAGAAAAACCACGTTTCTGAGAAACGTCCTGTCTGTTTGATTCTGGAAGTAACCTTTTTCTAGGAAATCCTTCAATAGAAAAGTTCGAGTCTTAAAACCTTCCACTTATCTTAATTAGGAGATCACGTAATTTCTATGTTCTTAGTTTTTTAGCTTCTTTAAGATTTCGGCCAATTGAAAAAAAAAATTAGTTGGAAAGGAATGGAAGGTTCATATACGGAGCTAAAAACGAATAAAATAAAGGTGCGTTTTATTATTATTTCAGATCACACGGATATTTCGTTCCCAAAGAAACCAGTATCCGAAAACAGATTTTTCTGGCGTTAAAGCCCACTTTCAGCCGGTCAGGATTAACGTAATTTCTATCAAATTGAAGTTCTGCGAAAAATGTACGACTTTCTGTAAATTTCCAGTACATTCAAGAACAAAATGGCACTGAAAACTCGCCATGATACAAGCAAATTGGCGGGAATGTGTACTTTCACAAGACTACCCTTGGCCAAACGTTGTGTTTTCGGATCCGTCTCCCAAAGAAATGCACCGATCATGAATCCTAAAAATCGGGATTCAGATCTGATCAAATGAATCCACTCGGAGAGTGAATTCCTCAGATCAATAATCCATTTTTTCTAGTTTTAGTAAAGATTTTAGCGAAATCCGCTTTTGGATACAAGGATCCGGATTTGCATTTCCGAAACAAACCCACCCTAGGTCTACAAACATACTTTTAAAACAAAACATATCTCTTGTCTTCCTTTACCGTTTATGAGGTTTAAATGCTTTAACGCTTCCAGAACTCATATCATAATTGAAGTAAGGAAAACGACACACTGACGCATCGGAGTACAAGAAGTAGCTTTCTCAACTTTTGGATGCCGTTTCTGAAAAAAAAAAAGGTAAGGAAGAAAAAGACAAAAAATAGCCGGTTCGACAGCAATTTGGAATTTCGTTGTTTGATAAATGAAAAAAGAAACTGTTTTCATCGATAGCAATGTTTGTACATAATTAATTACATGTGATATGATGAAATGGACAAGTGATCCTTTCACCTATCTGGAAAATTTTAAGTCCTTCTCAGGAAAAATTAAATGAGCCCAACAAAATGACCTGCTCCAAAATGTGTGGCCTCATAGCTCAGTTGGTAGAGCATTGCACTTGCATCGAATCCTGTTGGAGCAACCTGAATTTTTCAGGTGTCTACTTAAACAGAAAATTCCTTTAATTGTCTAGATAAGTGCGAGGATCACTTCTTCATTCGTCAATACCTCCACTAGAAAACATACATTTTATTCATTCATTCATTCATAATTACATGTGCTTATAGATAATAGCAACAATTCCTATTCAACTAAGTGTCACTGTGACATGTAAGCTATAAGCCTTCAATATCAAACTTCACTTTACACAGGTAACAAAACGATCACTGAATTATTTCGTTTCAGTGCATTGCATAGCTCAAATAGTTGTCTGCAGAAAGCAAAGTTCCCGACCCGGTGAATGCAGCATTACTTACTTCAGTGGCTAGCCAAAGCAGTTCGTAAAAGAACAACATGGGCGACCAATTTTGAAACCATTTCTCTGTGAAGAACTTACCTCTTCCTCTTCACAACTTGCTGACTAAAAACCGCTACAATGTAATTCTTTTTAGTAATTTTATAAAATGCTAAAAAAGGGGCTTAAAACTGATCTAAAATTAAAAAGGTTTCCCAAATTTTCGAACCGTATCTCTGGTTCTTCTTCGGGGGACAATGAATCTAAAATTCAAAAATCACTGCTTCTTATTTTGGCTCCCAAGAGATCTTAACAGCGGCACATATGCCCTTGGGAACTCTATTCTTTCATTCACAGAGTTCTTATCGATGTTTGAGTGTAAAGACTCCAGAAAAATTCTGCGCTTGTAATTAGTTTCATTCCTTTCAAGAATTTGGCCGTAGCGTGGATGGATGTCGTGCGTGGTTCTTTCGGCATGTTGTCGGATTGCCGACTCTTTACTCGCGGCACGCGCGGGATCATGTTCCACTCTCCTCGAAGCCCAACACCGTTTGCTCTCACCAATGTAGGAGAAATCGCAGTCTTTGCACTCAACCCTGTAAACGATGCCTGCTATTTTTTCTTCCGATGGACGGTCCTTCGGTTTTTTGAAGACAGAAGCAAGTGTGCGTATGGGCTTAAAAGCAGTCCTTATGTTGAAATGTTGCAGTGTGCGTTTTACCCTGTCCGATATCCCTTGAACATAGGGTACCACGGCAAGGCCAGCCGGGTCAGGATGGTGGCTTTGTGGACCAGACCTTGGTTGGGCAGCATTTTCAATGAATTTGGTGGGATATCCATTGACCTGTAGGCTGTCCTGGACGTTGGATGTTTCCTCTGTTCTCAGGGCCTCGCTAGATGGGATGGTGTTCGCGCGGCGCATCAACGTGCTGACGACGGATCTCTTACGTTGTACAGGGTGGTGTGAATCAAATGCCAAGTACTTGTTGGTATGGGTGGCTTTTCGGTATACTTGCACCTCAACCTCACCACTGGGGAGTGTGGATACATTAGTATCCAGGAACGCGATGGTGGGTTTACCGTCCACGGGTATGGCGCGCTCTACTGTGAACTGGATCTGTGGATTGACTGCATTAAGATGGCGATGGAAATTGTCAAGCTCTGCCGACTTTATACACGCGTTTGAATCGTCAACATATCTGAACCACCAGCGGGGGGGAGCCGTGAATGTTGACAAAGCCTGAACCTCGACGTGTTCCATTACCAAGTCAGCGATGACTACGCTCACGGGTGAACCCATAGCGCAGCCGAAAATTTGGTGATACAGAGTCCCCTCATACGAAAAGAAGCTGTTGTACAGTACGATTTTCGTCAGCTCTACAATTTGATTTTTGGTCAGTTTTGTCTTGTCTTTCCAGGTGTGATTCGACTCCAGCTTGCCAGCTAAGGCTAGATCGACAGGAATCGAAGTGAACAGGGATACGACGTCGAAAGATACAATTTCCTCGTCTGGTTTGACTGTCTGGGTCTGTACGAAATCTGAGAATTCCTTTGAGTTCTTTATCGTGTAGCCATGATCTGAACGTAGGGGGCTGAGCAAATTCGCCAAATACTTGGAAACGTGGTAGGTAGGGGACCCGATACTGCTATTGATAGGTCTAAGGGGTATCGGTGTGGACGGACTGGCCAAGGTGTAGTGGTCGTCTTTTACTGTTAACTGGACTTTATGCACTTTTGGAAGGCCATAAAAAGCAGCCGCAACAGGATCACTGGGTTTGATTTTAAAATACTCTTTCTCCGTTAGGTTCCCCGACTTTTTTAGTTCTCCTAACTTCTTTTGTAGCAAATTGGTGGTGCTAAAAACTGGATTGCGTCGCTTATCGGTCACAGGTAAGTATGTTTTTGTGTCCTGTAACATGGACGATATCTGCTCCTTGTAGTCTACTTTATTCATCACCACAGTCGCATTTCCTTTGTCAGCAGGAAGAACGAGAATGCTGTCGTTTTCTTTGAGTCTTTTCATCGCCTGTCGCTCACCTTGGCTGAGAGAGGTGCAGCATTGCGGTTTATCACTATATCATGACTAATTATCACTTATGATATATCAAGAAATATCTTGTATGTTTCTTGTAAGCAATGTTGATAATATCATGATTAATCAATGGTTTTATAAGGGACTGATTTTTTGATATTCCGCATTAGGTTTTTATCATATAAGCATAATTTATCATGATATTATCAGAATATTTAATTAAGTAAGAATTTCTTATTCCTCCTGTGATATAGTGATAAATCATGATATTATCAGAATATTTAATTAAGTAAGAATTTCTTATTCCTCCTGTGATATAGTGATAAATCATGATATTATCAGAATATTTAATTAAGTAAGAATTTCTTCTTCCCCCTGTGATATAGTGATAAATCATGATATTATCAGAATATTTAATTAAGTAAGAATTTCTTCTTCCCCCTGTGATATAGTGATAAATCATGATATTATCAGAATATTTAATTAAGTAAGAATTTCTTCTTCCCCCTGTGATATAGTGATAAATCATGATATTATCAGAATATTTAATTAAGTAAGAATTTCTTCTTCCCCCTGTGATATAGTGATAAATCATGATATTATCACAACATTTTATTAAGTAAGGTTTTCTTCTACCCGGTAATAGAGTGATCAATTGTGGTATTCTCCAGCTTTATTAGAGAATTTTGATATTATCATGATATATCAAACAATCACTGTGAGTGTCTGTTCTTCTTTGTTACATGATAAAATCACTTGCGTAAGACATGATTTGAGAATGAGAGTGATACATGATATTATAGCTTGCTATTCAGAAATATATTTTTCCATGCTATTCTCAAGATTTGAGAGTGATACTTTGATATCTCAATTTACCACTTTTTCAAATTAAAGATTTGATGGCGACAATTACAGAATTTGCAAGCGAAAATTATTGAGCAACTATCATGATAATCTCAAATGATAATGATAGTTTAATATTTGACATGCACGTTATGATGAAAATGATTCCTCGATATTATCATTCTATTATCACCCAAATATCAATAAAATATCCAAATATCAAGTCTCAAACAAATAACATCCTATCAAGATATTTTGATAAACCGCAATACTGCACCTTAGTGGTTGTCATTGACGGTTGGGTCGCCACGCTTTAGTTTTTGTTCGTGCCTTGCACGAGTTCTGTTTTCCTCCCGATGGTTTCGATGTAAGATGACTTCCATTAGTGTGGCAAATTCGGTACTCGGTATTAAACCGAGTATTTCGTGTTGAAGTCTTCCGATAGCGTACTTAATTCTATTAAGTTTGTTGTGGCACATGCTGATCATAAGTCGTAGATAGCTCCAACCTGCACGACGGGCGACCTCCGTGGCTTTTGGATGACTGATAGGTGGCTTCATTTGTAGAAAACTTGGAAGGAGTTTTAATCTTTTGCTCTCGTGGCAGAAGCGTAGATGGGACTTGTACCTTGTTTGCTTTGTAAAGTTTCTTTCCAGAACTCTGGCAAGGTGCAGCGTTCCTTTGCCGTAGGTGGTATTGATGTGTTTAAAAATGTTGCTCTTTTGGCGATCAGTGTTCATAATTTTATAAAATGCTAAAAAAGGGGCTTAAAACTGATCTAAAATTAAAAAGGTTTCCCAAATTTTCGAACCGTATCTCTGGTTCTTCTTCGGGGGACAATGAATCTAAAATTCAAAAATCACTGCTTCTTATTTTGGCTCCCAAGAGATCTTAACAGCGGCACATATGCCCTTGGGAACTCCATTCTTTCATTCACAGAGTTCTTATCGATGTTTGAGTGTAAAGACTCCAGAAAAATTCTGCGCTTGTAATTAGTTTCATTCCTTTCAAGAATTTGGCCGTAGCGTGGATGGATGTCGTGCGTGGTTCTTTCGGTTTAATACCGAGTACAGAATTTGCCACACTAATGGAAGTCATCTTACATCGAAACCATCGGGAGGAAAACAGAACTCGTGCAAGGCACGAACAAAAACTAAAGCGTGGCGACCCAACCGTCAATGAAAACAGACACGAAGAAATAAAGAAAAGATGGGTTGTAAATGCTTCGGACCGAGACCTGGAAGCAAATGAGATATCACTCCTCAGAAAAGGAATGAACTTCGCAATCACTCTTAGAAGTGTGCCGGTTAAGGAGATTCTAACCGCTGTGGAGCAGGGAATATCGAACCTACCACGAGACGCCAAGAACGAGGTCAGGGGCGATATTTGTAACATCATAAAGAATGCAAAAGCGCCAAAAACTTGCAACTTGAGCCAAGGTGAGCGACAGGCGATGAAAAAACTCAAAGAAAACGACAGCATTCTCGTTCTTCCTGCTGACAAAGGAAATGCGACTGTGGTGATGAATAAAGTAGACTACAAGGAGCAGATATCGTCCATGTTACAGGACACAAAAACATACTTACCTGTGACCGATAAGCGACGCAATCCAGTTTTTAGCACCACCAATTTGCTACAAAAGAAGTTAGGAGAACTAAAAAAGTCGGGGAACCTAACGGAGAAAGAGTATTTTAAAATCAAACCCAGTGATCCTGTTGCGGCTGCTTTTTATGGCCTTCCAAAAGTGCATAAAGTCCAGTTAACAGTAAAAGACGACCACTACACCTTGGCCAGTCCGTCCACACCGATACCCCTTAGACCTATCAATAGCAGTATCGGGTCCCCTACCTACCACGTTTCCAAGTATTTGGCGAATTTGCTCAGCCCCCTACGTTCAGATCATGGCTACACGATAAAGAACTCAAAGGAATTCTCAGATTTCGTACAGACCCAGACAGTCAGACCAGACGAGGAAATTGTATCTTTCGACGTCGTATCCCTGTTCACTTCGATTCCTGTCGATCTAGCCTTAGCTGGCAAGCTGGAGTCGAATCACACCTGGAAAGACAAGACAAAACTGACCAAAAATCAAATTGTAGAGCTGACGAAAATCGTACTGTACAACAGCTTCTTTTCGTATGAGGGGACTCTGTATCACCAAATTTTCGGCTGCGCTATGGGTTCACCCGTGAGCGTAGTCATCGCTGACTTGGTAATGGAACACATCGAGGTTCAGGCTTTGTCAACATTCACGGCTCCCCCCCGCTGGTGGTTCAGATATGTTGACGATTCAAACGCGTGTATAAAGTCGGCAGAGCTTGACAATTTCCATCGCCATCTTAATGCAGTCAATCCACAGATCCAGTTCACAGTAGAGCGCGCCATACCCGTGGACGGTAAACCCACCATCGCGTTCCTGGATACTAATGTATCCACCCTCCCCAGTGGTGAGGTTGAGGTGCAAGTATACCGAAAAGCCACCCATACCAACAAGTACTTGGCATTTGATTCACACCACCCTGTACAACATAAGAGATCCGTCGTCAGCACGTTGATGCGCCGCGCGAACACCATCCCATCTAGCGAGGCCCTGAGAACAGAGGAAACATCCAACGTCCAGGACAGCCTACAGGTCAATGGATATCCCACCAAATTCATTGAAAATGCTGCCCATCCAAGGTCTGGTCCACAAAGCCACCATCCTGACCCGGCTGGCCTTGCCGTGGTACCCTATGTTCAAGGGATATCGGACAGGGTAAAACGCACACTGCAACATTTCAACATAAGGACTGCTTTTAAGCCCATACGCACACTTGCTTCTGTCTTCAAAAAACCGAAGGACCGTCCATCGGAAGAAAAAATAGCAGGCATCGTTTACAGGGTTGAGTGCAAAGACTGCGATTTCTCCTACATTGGTGAGAGCAAACGGTGTTGGGCTTCGAGGAGAGTGGAACATGATCCCGCGCGTGCCGCGAGTAAAGAGTCGGCAATCCGACAACATGCCGAAAGAACCACGCACGACATCCATCCACGCTACAGCCAAATTCTTGAAAGGAATGAAACTAATTACAAGCGCAGAATTTTTCTGGAGTCTTTACACTCAAACATCGATAAGAACTCTGTGAATGAAAGAATGGAGTTCCCAAGGGCATATGTGCCGCTGTTAAGATCTCTTGGGAGCCAAAATAAGAAGCAGTGATTTTTGAATTTTAGATTAATTGTCCCCCGAAGAAGAACCAGAGATACGGTTCGAAAATTTGGGAAACCTTTTTAATTTTAGATCAGTTTTAAGCCCCTTTTTTAGCATTTTATAAAATTATGAACACTGATCGCCAAAAGAGCAACCTCTTTTTAGTAATTAAAATAATATTCGAAAAAACACTTACCATTCTTTTCAAGCTCGTGGTGCCCAAATTCGAACGTGACATCATCGCCAATTAGGACAAATGGCGCCCAGTCTTTTACGGCAGAATACTTCTCCGTCTCCCGAAGAGATTTCATAGCATATTGAAGAGCTGAGCTTGCACTTTTTCTATCTGCCAAGTGTTGATAGAAATTTTTCATGAACAGCAAGGTTGCCTCATCATTGATTGCCCAGAGTGACACCAAGACAGACCGGGCACCAGCACACAGGAAAGCTCTTGCTATTCCTACTACACCCTCAGAACTGACCTCTCCCCGGCCACTGTGACAAGAGCTCAGAACAACCAGTCTTGCCTGAAGACCAACTGCACGAACATCACTCATTGTTAACATGAAATCTTCCTTTTCTGGAATCTGGGATGCGCGTTCAGGATTTGGGGCCAAAGCAATTTCTCCAAATTTCGAATCTCCATGTGCTGCAATATGGACTAAAGAAACTGACTTCATTCTTTTCAGCACCTCAGCTTTCGTTGCATTTCTTCCAGTGAGAGGAGTGGTCTACAGAAGTTCTCCAATCATCTCCACCTCTTTTAGTGCCCATGGCAACTCGTCGCCAACGGGTTTACCATTTTCGTCAGTGACTTCCTTTAAACACGGATCGCCCACAAGCAGAGCTGCACTGTTACTGTAGAAGTTGTCAGGTGCACTTGTGATGAGTTTTAAAGCGGTCAACGAGGGAACAGTACGGATCCTGACAGAGTCACTTAATGCAGAAAAAGGAGCCAAGCAAAATGGTCCATCAGGAACAAAGATTAAGTCATCACCTTAAAGCAAGTCTGCAATGGGACTGATTAAGACATCAAACAAAGGCTGCAAAGAGTTATTATCGGAGAGGGTCAAAGACTGAAAGGTCTCGGAAAGAGCTTCTCTACTGCAAAACAAGTGTCTGCGTAGCTTGTCAAGTGTACGATTCTCGCATCGGACAACAGTTCCCGCGCCAATCTGTTTCAAAGTAGTTTCTATCAGTGAAGCGGCACTTCCATTTTTGATTTCCCTTTCCCTAAAGTGTATTCCACTTCCTCCTCTCAGAAGCCAAAAACTGATGGTGTTCCCTTCAAGTGCTATGAAAACTGTTTGTAAGGGCAAATATTTCATAACAGCGGTGATAGTTTCCGTCGTCGCAACAGCCGAGGAAGGTTCTTCATCAACTCCAAATTGCACCTTCAAAATGTCTGTCAAAGCCTGTGCTCGTCCTTGTTCAGCAGCAAACAAAGCCTCATCAACCTCTCCATTCTTTAAAAGTGCTCTCCATAGAGCTGTGTACGCAAACTGATTTTTGTCGCGAAAACTTATTTTCCATGCATCTTCTGATTGAAGAAGATGCCTTGTTTCATCGAAATGTTTTATGCTTAGACGGTAAAAACTGAGGCCTTTGCACAACGAGCCTAAATTTTCATGAACACGACCAAGCCAATAGCAACCGGTTCCCTGTCGTACTGGATCCTCCGTTTCCTTCCAAATAGTAAGCTGTTGTTCGCAAAAGAGAAGAGCATTTTCAAGTTCACCCATTCTGTGATAAGCGATGGCGAGATTACCATTGGCCACTCCCTCCCCGGCCCTATCCCCTACTTCTTTTGCAATGCTAAGATGTTGTTCATGATACTCTATGGCTCGCTTTAAATTGCCCAGACTGAGATAAGCGTTGCCGAGACTACCATTGGCTCCTCCCTCCAAGGCCCTATCCCCTACTTCCATTGCAATGCTAAGACTTTGTTCGTAATACTCTATGGCTTGCTTAAAATTGCCCAGACTGAGATAAGCGTTGCCGAGATTACAATTGGCTCCTCCCTCCCCGGCCCTATCTCCTACTTCCATTGCAATGTAAAGATGTTGTTCGTAATACTCTATGGCTTGCTTAAAATTGCCCAGACTGAGATAAGCGTTGCCAAGATTACCATTGGCCCCTCCCTCCCCGGCCCTATCCCTTACTTCCATTGCAATGCTAAGATCTTGTTCGTAATGCTCCATGGCTCGCTTGAAATTGCCCAGGCTCCGATAAGCGTTGCCGAGATTACAATTGGCCTTGCCCTCCCCGTCCCTATCCCCTACTTCCATTGCAATGTTAAGATGTTGTTCGTAATACTCTATGGCTCGATTAAAATTGCCCAGAATCCGATAAGCGTTGCCGAGATTACAATTGGCCTTGCCCTCCCCGGCCCTATCCCCTACTTCCATTGCAATGTTAAGATGTTGTTCGTAATACTCTTTGGCTCGCTTAAAATTGCCCAGACTGTGATAAGCGTTGCCGAGATTACAATTCGCCTTGCCCTCCCCGGCCCTATCCCCTACTTCCATTGCAATGTTAAGATGTTTTTCGTGATACTCTATGGCTCGCTTAAAATTGCCCAGACTGCCATAAGCGTTGCCGAGATTACCATTGGCCTTGCCCTCCCCGGCCCTATCCCCTACTTCCATTGCAATGTTAAGATGTTGTTCGCAATACTCTATGGCTCCCTTAAAATTGCCCAGACTCCGATAAGCGATGCCAAGATTACCATTGGCCTTGCCCTCCCCGGCCCTATCCCCTACTTCCATTGCAATGCTTAGATCTTGTTCGTAATACTCTATGGCTTGCTTAAAATTGCCCAGATTGTGATACGCGTTGCCAAGATTACCATTGGCCCCTCCCTCCCCGGTCCTATCCCCTACTTCTATTGCAATGCTAAGGTGTTGTTTGTAATACTCTATGGCTCGCTTAAAATTGCCCAGACTGAGATAAGCGTTGCCGAGATGACCATTGGCCCTGCCCCCCCCCCCCCCCCCCCGGCCCTATCCCCTACTTCCATTGCAATGCTAAGATCTTGTTCGTAATACTTTATGGCACGCTTAAAATTGCCCAGACTGAGATAAGCGTTGCCGAGATTACCATTGGCCTTGCCCTCCCCGGCCCTATCCCCTACTTCCATTGCAATGCTAAGATGTTGTTCGAAATACTCTATGGCTTGCTTAAAATTCCCCAGACTGAGATAAGCGTTGCCGAGATTACCATTGGCCTTGCCCTCCCCGTCCCTATCCCCTACTTCCATTGCAATGCTAAGATCTTGTTCGTAATACTCTATGGCTCGCTTGAAATTGCCCAGACTGAGATAAGCGTTGCCGAGATTACCATTGGCCTTGCCCTCCCCGGCCCTATCCCCTGCTTCCATTGCAATGTTAAGATGTTGTTCGTAATACTCTATGGCTCGCTTAAAATTGCCCAGACTCCGATAAGCGATGCCGATATTACCATTGGCCTTGCCCTCCGCGGCCCTATCCCCTACTTCCATTGCAATGTTAAGATGTTGTTCGTAATACTCTATGGCTCGCTTAAAGTTGCCCAGATTGTGATAAGCGTTGCCAAGATTACCATTGGCCCCTCCCTCCCCGGTCCTATCCCCTACTTCTATTGCAATGCTAAGATGTTGTTTGTAATACTCTATGGCTCGCTTAAAATTGCCCAGACTGAGATAAGCGTTGCCGAGATTACCATTGGCCTTGCCCTCCCCGTCCCTATCCCCTACTTCCATTGCAATGCTAAGATGTTGTTCGCAATACTCTATGGCTTGCTTAAAATTCCCCAGACTGAGATAAGCGTTTCCGAGTTTACCATTGGCCTTGCCCTCCCCGGCCCTATCCCCTAGTTTTTTTGCAATACTTAGTTGTTGCTTGAGGTACTTTCTGGCCTTTTTAAAATTTCCCAGACTGTGACAAGCGTTGGCGAGATTGCCACAGACTTTTTCCTCTCCAGCACTGAAACCTATTTCTTTAAAAATCCTTAATGCTTCTGTGTAATCCCTCTTAGCGTGTTCAAAATAGGCCAAGCCATGATAATAATCGCCTAAATTCAAATATGCAATACCCTCCCCTTTTCTGTTTCCCTCTTTTCTGGAAACGCTAAGCTCTTGTATATGCTGCTCAAAAACCTTCTTCTTTTTGTCTGCCATTCTTGATTACAAGAACTCTTGAGAACAAGGAAGGTCGTCTTTGAAAGAGAGGGCACTCCTTGAAAAATACGAAAGAAAGCATGAGGAATTCAATGCACTTTTCACAAATGCTGCAGGTACGTAGCCATACCAACACTAAAGAGACCGCCGGTCATTATGAGTCTAACAAAGACAATTTTCTGCTGTTGACGTCAAACTCTTTACTTCTTTTGTTGAGCCCTTTGTCTGATTTAAACTGAATTTTTAAAGAAAGAATTGACCGCACAAAATAGACGTATTTAAATGGCATAAATTTGTCCCATATCAGACCTAACTCAGCCAAAGCAATACTGTTGTCTTTTTGTCATCATATTTTCCTGATCAAATCAAATTGCTCGTGTGATACGACTGTTTAAAGCTGGTTGTCAATCACTTTTTGTGACATACAGACTGCTCTAAATGTCCCATGGATTCTCAAAGTTGCTCTAGAAAGTAATTATCTATAACCGTCTTGTAAGTGGCTTAAATAAATTACAGCACATTTACATTACACCACATCATCACAGTATACATTACACTAAGTTTACGTTTTCTCTACTTTTCGTATTACTAACATTTTACCACTGATTGACCTGTACAAGACGTCATCTTGCGCTTGATGGCAGTGAACATGCCGTAGGTGTGTGTTTATTTACATTATAAGACCTTTATTACGGTGGATAGAAAAAAATCTGCTTCATAAACGTGAATACTAAGGTGTCCATTACGTCGGCGTAATTTGTTTGGTTTCACGTCCATTGATATATGCACCCGGGCTCCGAAAGGATCGATTCTCGTTCCCTTATTTTTCTTATCCTACGTTCATGACTTCAGAGATGTATTCAACTACCAGACCTGATTTTATTTGCAATTGCTGATATGACGATGCTAGTCTCTTAGGTCTGATTATTTGGTTACCTAGTTCAAGGCAAAACTTTCGGGAAACTAATTCTTTATTCTATTTAAGCATTGAGAGAAAAGACGTCATTTTTCAATGCAAATCTGCATAAATTATTAAAGAACTGAACAAATCCTTTCTTGGAAACCCCGTATTTCTCAATTGGCTTGCAAAATCTCTGAATCCTACAGCATTTAATTTCAGATACAGTTCCTTTTCTAAATTCTGTTTAAGAACTCTGTATTACTGTTTAGTTTATCCTTATGGTCATTATTGTATTATTGTGCATATACAAATCCAATCTTCGTAGTCTTGTCTCTTTGCAAAGCGTACAGTCAAAATAATTCCTAAATCAATCACTCAGACCCAATCTTCAAAGAAATAGAACTATCAAATTTTCGGATATTAGATTACAAGAACTGGGTAAATTTATGTATTCTTATGAACATTCTCTTCCAAAAAGGTTCTATTCATAATTTTCTATTGAAAACCACGTCTATGACTTTTTCACTAGATTTGAAAAATGATTTTCACCTTCAACTCCGTAAAACTATTCTTCGCAACTTCCACTACCTTCTAAGTACTAGAAAGCTTGTGGCAGAAGAAACTGATGCATAATTCCTTTTTTTGCCATGGAAACACGAAATAAACAAAACTAAAGCCTTAGAATACCCTTCAGATTTATCAAATTGTATGGCACCCACTTTGAAATAGGGAGACGAGTAAGGCATCGAGAACGCTATCTAAAACATCAATTAGCTTTGTTGTAATAATCTCGTGAGTATTGCAAGTCGTTTGGCGTGAAAAGTGCACATAACCATCCCGGAACTAAATTTGTCATGAACGCGTTGCTGGTGTTTGGGGAGAAAATTGAAAAATTATCGTCAGGTGCTCTCGTCCTCCACGAGACCTCAAATTTGATCATTTCACATCGTTGTCAAGACGAGAACAGCAAAGAAATGTATCAAAATGTAAAACGCACATGCAGCGCGTGCAAAACTTATTGTTTTTGCTCATTGAACTTATTGTTATGTTGCGTTCTCGTAGCCGTTGTCGTTGTCGTTCTTCCTTAGACCCAGTCCACGCACATCCGGATATTTTTGAATCCGCAACTTTTTCTTTCCAGATTCAACAACAACAAGAACTTTATTTCGCATTTGAGTGGTTTACAGTGATTGAAAATACCTAAACTAAACAAAGAAACCAAAAATATTCCCATCCAAACGTAGCGTATTCAAATCGAATTTGCCCGTACACGCATCCGAAGCGTATCCGGATTCACACTAGTACTCAGGACTCCTCAAGGAAACAGAGGTAACAAAGCACGCGCCATACAGAAATAAAAAATATTGCCCTTGGCAGCCATCTTGAGAATTTATCTCACGGTAAGGAACTGAGCTCGATCTTGTTACGTCATCCGCATAAAAGAATTTCCGGCTTTAGCTTACCCGGGGTTCGGATTTATAGTGGATTAAAAAATATCCACTCTGGAGAGCGTATTCAAAAAGTTCGGCATACGTTCAGGAACTATTGGAATGTGACATCGTACAAGTCAATGGGTCCGCACCATGGGTCACCCCAATAGTAATCATTCCAAAGGCGGATGGTGACATTCACTTGTGCATCGACATGAGGCAAGAAAATGGGTTCATACCCAATATCAACTCTAGATGAGTTGCTACACAACATGAATGGTACAAAGGTTTTCAGCAAGCTAGTGTAAATACATTTAGCTGGAACTTCAGCAGTCAAGGGTCACGCCAGATCACCACCCTCGTAACACACAAAGGCCATACAAATACACAGTTTTAAATGTTTGGCGTAAGTTCAGCAAGTGACCTCTACCAACATGGGATATCCATTGCTCAACATGAGATATTTACACGACTCTGCGCAAGACCATGGAACGCCAGAAGCAGCATGGCTTCCCTTTCAATGCTGAAAAATGCCTGTTTAGTTTACAGTGCTTATGGGTATCATCGTGTCTGAGAAAGGAATCGGCCCGGGAGAGGAAATAGGTATAGCTCTCCAAGAAAGAAGGGAGCATGTAAGAGTCAGCAAAGTAAGAAGCTTTCGAGGCTGGCTAATTACAGCAGCACATTCATTGCCCGTTTCGCTACCATCACAGAGCCGTTCCAAACCCTGCGCCCGCATCGAACGTTGAGTGATCCACCTACAATCCCTTAATGAGACTGACTGGCCCTCTTTCCTGTTTGATAAATCACGACAAAGCAGCAAAGCATCACAGAAGAGTATCTGATTTGCAGCCATCAGGGTCACACGTAAAGCCCTCACTACAATAGCCTCCTACGTCTGCTGAAACGAAAAACCACTTCCGTTCAATGCCACTATTTAAAGAAACCCAATAAGCGTTGACTAATTGTGTTGTGCATAGCCAATCACATGCTGTGAAAGAATGCCATACAAAACACGAGTTCACGCGAAACTGGGGAGCGGGAGTGATTTTTGGTTTCTGAAGATGTTAGTGGGGGAGTGTATCACTACAATGGAAGTTGAGGAAACATCTGCAGTGGATGAAGAGTTGAAAGCTCTGAGAAAGGCAATCAAAACTGGTCGATTAGAGCAATGCAAGGAATACGCACCAGCTGCAGGTGTATAGTGTGTAATTGGGCAAATAGTCCAAAGCTGTATCCGCATTGTACTACCAAGCATCTCAAGGAATTGCCTTGATCCATGAGGGAGGGACACTTGGGAATTGTTAGGACAAATCAAAATCAGAGAAGTAAATTATGGTGGCCTTGTATGAGATAAGGCAGCGGAAAAATTCCGCAAATCCTGCTATAAGTGTCAGTTGGTTGCTTGTCCAAATCCACCAAAGCCATTGAAGCCAAGAGCATTGCCAGAATGCCATTGGCAAGACCTGGTCGTAGATCTTTTAGGACCACTCCCAACTGAACACTCGATTATGGTCATTTGCTGACTTCTACAGCTGTCATTATGAGTATCTGGTCATGACATCAACCACCAGTGAGGAGCGGTTTATTTACAAATAATAGCAGCAGTTTCACTAGCAACTTTTGTGGCTTCCTTAACAGTGTTGACAAAAGAATCCGCCTTACATGAAGGGGTTCCTCTCCACTAATTAAAACATTCACTAATTAGCAGGACGTTTGTGGGGAATATTGTGTGTGTGGATGGTGAGTTGAGGAAAAATCATGGACAAAAGTTAGGGTTACTCTCTAAAATGAGGGGGTGAAATTCACAAACCAAACTCTCAACCCCACAATAAGGTTAAGAAATGAAACAAGCTCTGTTTGAAATTAAAAACCTTAATTTCAGAAACAACCAGATAGTGCATGTACGATAAACTTAATCAAGGAGGAGAGATGAACAAATACTTGATCATGGAAATTATTCGCTCTTAAAAATAGGAATAATAAATGTGAAAATCTTTACGCTAAAATCTTCGTTCTTTAAAAATATATGAAAAAAAAAACTATAGAAATCCCATGGAATATGAAACACAGGTTCGACGAGTTAAATCCAACTATCCCAAAGGCAAAGATAAGCTGACTGCGACACCATTAGGCTCGTAAATGGCTGCGAATCTTTTGGGGTAAAGCGCAACGGAGCTAGGGGGTTTCTAGTCCAGCGCCGGACCTCTAACCAACCCCCTCGTGCGAAGTCAAGAAAGGAAAAAGAGAGGAACAACAAGTCGCAACCCTGGAGAAAAACCATCACCAAAACCATGGACAAGTTTGAAGGGGCACTTTCTAAAGAAACTGTGGTGCTGCGTCGGTGGGGAAGTAGTATACAAAAATTTGGTTTTATCAACGGAGTTGATAATGTAAATTGGCCACCGTACAGAGATTCTAAAAGCTGACGTTTCGAGCGTTAGCCCTTCGTCAGAGCGAATCGAGGGATTATGGGTTACGTGTAGTTTTTATAGTAGAGTAGGAGCTACGCTATTGGTGGTAACATGGCAACGTGAAAAATAGGAATATATTAGTTAAATGAAAAGCGTTCGTTAATACCGTGAGGATTAAGGGTGCCGATTTGAAAGATGAATTTTTGTTCCAGATTCTTGCGGCTTTCCGTCGTACCTAGATGTAGGGAAAGGCCGCAGATAGCCATGTGTTTTTTGGAGTGGTTAGGCAGATTAAAATGGCGAGCGACTGGCTTAGATGCATCCTTGTCATTCTTCTCAACATCGCGAAGGTGTTCGCGGAATCGGTCACCTAGTCGTCTACCTGTCTCACCAATGTAACGCAACGACATAGTTGTCAAATCGGCCGACAAAGGCGGCGCGGTAGTTGTTTGGCGGTCCGACCTTTACCAAAAAGAAGCTTTGCGGCAACTTTCGGATACCTCGTTTTATGCCAAAATCCCTAAAGATCTCACTTCCAAAAATCAAAAACTTGTCAAAGACACCATTCAAAATCTTATAGTTAATCAAGAATTACCGGACACTGCCACTAATCTCATCATCAACACCCCTAGAACTTCGTGCATTTACTTCTTGCCTAAAATTCACAAACCCAACAACCCAGGTCGCCCTATCGTTTCTGCCTGTAGTTGCCCCACCGAACTCATTTCTAGCTACTTAGACAGGATTATGACGCCTGTCGTCAAATCTTTGCCATCATACATTAAAGACAGTACACACGCACTACAAATTTTCCGCGATTTCAATTTCTCCGGCCAAGACAAACTTATTTTCACCATGGACATTACATCTCTATACACAGTCATTCCTAATAGCGAAGGTCTTCAAGCACTTAAACACTTTTTCGATCAACGCACTGTAAGAGAACCTAGCTCGGAAACCCTCCTCCGCCTTGCCGAACTAGTTTTAACGCTTAACTGTTTTTCATTCGCCGGCAACTATTACAAACAAATTAATGGTGTAGAGATGGGCACAAGAATGGGACCTAGC
Organism: Montipora capricornis; assembly: GCF_036669925.1. Lineage (NCBI taxonomy): Eukaryota > Metazoa > Cnidaria > Anthozoa > Scleractinia > Acroporidae > Montipora > Montipora capricornis. The sequence goes on from NC_090893.1 coordinate 19,250,952, forward strand.
TATGCCAATCTTTTTGTAGGATATGTTGAACATCAATTTTTTAATCAGTACAACGGCCCCAAACCTGAACTCTACGGCCGCTACATCGACGACTGCATCGGCGCTATTTCATCCAGCAGAGAAGAACTCGATCAATTTATAACCTCCGTCAACTCTTTTCATCCGGCTCTTAAATATACCTGGGCAATTTCGGAAACTTCATTGGCTTTCCTAGATATCAAAGTTTCTATTAGAGGTAACGTGCTATGTACTAGTGTGCACTACAAACCTACAGATTCACACAGTTATTTGTTGTATTCATCGTCACATCCATCACATGTCAAGAACTCCATTCCTTATTCTCAATTTCTTAGACTTCGACGTCTATGTAGTGATGACTCCGATTTTTCCAGCAAATCAGAGGAGATGTGCCAGTTCTTCGAAAAACGTGGCTATCCTGTCTCTGAGGTCAAAGCGGGCCATCATCGCGCCCAACAATTTGATCGACAGTCATCACTACAAACGTCACAAAATGATAAGAATGACCTAATTCCATTCACCCTCACTTTCCATCCTCATAATCACGCAGTCAAAAGCATCATTCTTAGTAATTTTAAATTACTCCAAAATGATCACAAGACTGGTAGAATCTTTTCGCAACCTCCACTTATTTCATTCAAACGCGACAAAAACGTAGGCAACTTTTTAGTTAGAAGCGCGCTCAAAACTAACGAGCAACCCGGCACTTTCAAATGCGCGCGCTCACGATGCAAAACTTGTCTTTTCATTGTTAACACTAGCAAGATATCGGGACCTAAGCGATCTGTTAAGATCACCGATCGTTTCACATGTACCTCCGCAAATGTCATTTATTGCATAACCTGTACGTTATGCAATAAATTATACATTGGTGAGACAGGTAGACGACTAGGTGACCGATTCCGCGAACACCTTCGCGATGTTGAGAAGAATGACAAGGATGCATCTAAGCCAGTCGCTCGCCATTTTAATCTGCCTAACCACTCCAAAAAACACATGGCTATCTGCGGCCTTTCCCTACATCTAGGTACGACGGAAAGCCGCAAGAATCTGGAACAAAAATTCATCTTTCAAATCGGCACCCTTAATCCTCACGGTATTAACGAACGCTTTTCATTTAACTAATATATTCCTATTTTTCACGTTGCCATGTTACCACCAATAGCGTAGCTCCTACTCTACTATAAAAACTACACGTAACCCATAATCCCTCGATTCGCTCTGACGAAGGGCTAACGCTCGAAACGTCAGCTTTTAGAATCTCTGTACGGTGGCCAATTTACATTATCAACTCCGTTGATAAAACCAAATTTTCATGGACAAGTTTGATTTCTGAAATTAAGGTTTTTAATTTCACACAGAGTTTGTTTCATTTGTTAACCTTTTTGTGGGGTTGAGAGTTTGCTTTGTGAATTTCTCCCCCTCTGGCTCATTTTACAAACTAACCCTAACTTTTGTCTATGATTTTTCTTTAACTCACCATCCACACACACAATATTCCCCACAAACTACTTGCTAATTAGTGAATGTTCTGGTTAGTGGAGAGGAACCTCTTCTTGTAAGGCGGAATCTTTTGTCAACACCATTACAGAAGCCACAAAAGTTGCTAGTGAAACTGCTGCTATTATTTGTAAATAAACCACTCCCAACTGGACACTCGATTTATGGTCATTGTTAACTAGTACAGCTGTTATTATGAGTATGTGATCATGGCATCAACCACCAGTGAGAAAGTAATTGACAATGTAGAAGATAATTTTCGCCACCATGCATTGAAGTGACACAATGAACCTCAATTCAGCTCAAATGAATGCCAGGAATACTGTGCGCAGAATGGAATTCGAATTGTGCCCCTTGCAACAGGGCTGTCATTAAGGGCTGGGGCAGGGCATTTCCCTCGGCTACTTTAAAATAGAAACAAAAATAGCTTCGAGAAAGTCTGCATTGAGAATAAAATATCTATGAAAGAAAATGAGTGAACTAAAATTTCTGGAACACGTGAAACCTCTGCTTTACAATAAAATTAATGTAAGCTGGAATTCGTTCACAAAAAGTTTAAAGACCTTCAAGAGGTTTCTGTCGTGAAATGTCAACATCAATGTAGGTGTACAACTCTCAATTGTCAATTTCAATATGTCAAGAATTGAGGCACAAGAAACTTGAGACCCTTTTTTACGAGTGCAGCCTCAAGTTCAACGAGTCAAAAAAATGTAGACCCCAATATCTGCCCATTTAAGTATGATCATTTGGACTCTTGTTTCTTCCTTTCCTATTTCTATCGGGCAGAAATGCATCGCGGCAAGAGGTCAGGAAAAACAGAAGTGTCATTTTTCACTGCAGACGTATGGACCTTATTCATAAATGGCGGTCAATTTATAATATTCTTTTGTCGAAGTGCAAATTAGCCTACCAAGCCTCGATACCATACAGTAAATTGAAAAGAATTCTTGCTCTAAAGTGAGGCCTGGTAGGCTAATTTGCACGTGGACAAAAGAATTATAAATGTGACCGCCATTTATGAATAAGGTCTATATTTCACTGTAATACGTCTGTGCTCGCCGGGCTAACAGTCAGAGCGGCACGAAAAATTTCGGTGCGGAATGTTCTGGAGGTACAGTACTTATCATGTTCGTGTTCAAATTATTATGATTGGGAAGAAACCATGTTAAAAAGAAAAAAAATCAAGGGGATTTTAGGACACCAATCTTATACCCAAATATAAATATCCATGGACAAAAATAAGATCGAAGGTGCACGCACAGGAAAATGTGAACTACGTTACATCCAAAAACCTCAGCTCTTAACCAGAGTAAAATGCTTCAAGGTCATGAGTTTCTGGTCAAAATTAACTCATAACTTCAGAATTTGTATGATAATGTATGTTTTCGCTTTTGCATTTGGTTTGCTGTTAACTTCGATGTTTGACCCAACAATCTTCATTAATTTTAGTTCATCTCATGTTAAGTCCAATGGTTGGCAGCCAGGTCCTAACACAAGATCAGTTTTTAAAAATTATCTTGACATGGCTGGTAACTGAGAAGTGTGTCAAATATAAAGAAACAGCAATTTTACCTTGTCTTGGTTTTTGAACTCTGATCAACAAAAACGATACAAGAAGTGTGTACAAGAAGGCACTCAAGCTTAGAAAACTTAGGGCAAACAAAGCGTTAATGATAGCCAAAGTTAAAACTCAAGTTCTGGCCGTTATGTTGATGTACATGTATTTCTGCTAAAAAAAACCAACTTAACATCTCCATACTAAACTCTTTTAATCTTGATGGCACATTTTTATTAAGAAAAAAAAACCCTTTTATGGAATATATACAAAGCTCTGAGCCTTGAACAGGCTTGGTTGCTTTAACTGTTTTAATTCTAAATTACTTATTTATTTACTTATTTATTAGCAGAAGCGACAATCAAGAAAACAAAAAAGGCCCATTTACGAATAACTACACATTGCCGGTTGTCAAATGCACAATAAGTCACAGGAAAGGTTCATTTTGTCACCAAGAAAATCATTTCTGAGTCTTAGAAAAAGCCAAAAGTCATTATTCGTGAGTTTTTTGTTCAGAACCAGCCTGAGGTTCTTGACCAATAGAGTTTCAGTAGTAACATACATTTGTAAAAAGCACAAAGCTTCTCATTATTTCTCATACAATCCCAGACAAAATTAAACAGCTGAAGGCAGGCATTTACATGTATAGGATGAAATGCAGTTGAGTTATCTCAAATGAAAAATGCAAGAAGATACCATTCCGAGTTCGGAACTTTAGACTCATATTAATTAAGTAACTGTTACAATACTGCTATACATGCACTATTGTATTTTTGTAGCTGCATGCATCCTTTGAAGAATGAGGAATACAAGAATACATGCTATTCATACAATGTATGCCAATACATTTAAGTGGATGCGTAATGATTTCTAGAATCTGCACTTGCAGATTTGCCTCAATTTAAGCTTCAAACCCTAGGCACTTATTACTTTCAATTCTTCATTCATCCAACAGGGTAAATTGAATCATACAGTCATGTATATGGATCACAAGTAAATAATGGAAGTGATTGCTTCCACTGTAACCCACAAACAACATAACATATAGCACAAGTTATACGTAATCAGAGCTCGTTTGCATTGCGTGGGTCATACATTTTAATACATTGTATACAATAAAGCTTTAAGTAATGATGAGCACCTTACCACTATTGGTCCAAACAGATGCTCTTTTGTGTGAGCTCAAGCAGTGGCTTCGTCAAGGGAAAGAACTCTGCAATGGTGATATGATGAGGTTATTACACTTGTCCACCAAAATTAGTCTCTGAATAGGATACTCCTATTCACACACATCAAAATGCAAACAGAGTGTCATAACTGCGGAATACAGCTGCAGCTCTTAAGAGATACATTGTACAGAAACTGTACATGTGTTGTAAAATTATTAGCATCCATCCCCTGGTAGCGTTCTAAGTATCTCATTCTGAAGTGGATAGTCGTAGTGGAAAATAACACCCATTCTCTTGAAATGTTGTTAAGTATATTCTAAAGTGGATATGCTGCATGATACGCAGTAAAAATAACCAACAACTACAACATTTTGGCCTATCTCTTTCAGTTTAGTCTTGTTGGTTATTCAGTTTAAAATTACAACGAACTTTTTCTTTTTCATTTTTAACGGCTTTGTCTGGATGATAAGTATCTAAGTACTGTATCTTAGCTATATAAAAAAATCCATTTAATTTGTTTTGCGTATGAGAATAATGTATCAATTCATCCAAAGGCATTGTATTTTTCTTATGAATACACTGTAGGTTTAAATTCAAATTGTAAAACTCATCACAACTGAAGATGGCATAAGTATGTCGAAACAGTCATATCTTGTAAAAAAAACGTAAAATGTTATTTTATTTCATCTTCAAAAATAGTTTAAATATTACGTAACGGTAGGTCCTTAACTGAGATTGTGTTTTTACACACCTCAAAGAGTATTTGCACCAAACTCAGAGGATGTACCAAGTCATATTTACTCATCAGTTTTGTCAAGCATTATGTACAAGAGAATCAGAAGGGATACTCTAAGTAGTTAGGTTAAGATTTCACTGAATGCTGCTTGAATAGACACAATGCAGTTCTATCCACATAGCACTTGAGCAACCTCAACTGCTGCAGCTAGAGGAAATTCAGCCAGCTTGCAAGAGATTTTTAATACAGCTGCTTGGTCTTCTATGACCACATTCTGTTGTTGTTATCTACATGTAAGCCTATTGTTCAAGCAACTGCAGTTTGCAACAGGTGTTCTTAATGTTGATGTTATGAAATAACTAATTGTTGTTTGTAAGGGATGACATGGTAATAACCTGTGTACAGTATGTTGTGGAGTTTGACTTCATGTGTCTGTCGTTTTGAAATCATGTGCAAGCCACAAGCCACTGGTTAAATGACGTAGAATGTAAAAATTAAAAGAGACTTAACTGTAAGGTGAAGTTTGATTGGAATTCTGCCGACTTACAACAGTGCCTAGAGGGATTACATGCAGGGTCCGAAATCAACTTTTTGGGTAGAAGTTTTAAGATTGGACATAACACCTGTTTTGTCAGACAAGTACTCAGTACAAAGGCGGCCTAACATAAATATTACTAGCATCCCTCACAACTGATTGACTGTGGCATACCTGGTGAAAGGAATACCGACATAAGTTATGTAGTTGCTAGAACAAGTTGCAAAATTGTTGAGACACTTTCATTAAAAAACACCTTTTCTAGCTTCCAATACGTACCCGCCATAATCTAGAGTTTAAACCTTTTTCACTTCCCCTTCCTTCTCCCCCTTTCAATGTTGACTGTTTAAGTTTCCAACATTTTTTTTTGTCTTGCTAGCAACACTGATGGTGGGGGAACTGCAGTGTGAGAGATACTATTAGGTAAATTAATAATTGTCTTGCTAGCATCACTGATAAGGAGGGGAGGGGGGAGGGGGGCTGCTGTGTGAGAGATAATAACAGGAAGCAAATAAAAAATGATCAAAACTGGTTGATTACGCATAAATTAGTTGTTTTTTGTCCATTAACAAATGAGTATCAATGAGCAACTTACCACTGTCCCTCCAAATGGATGCCAAATGCCGTCAGGTCAAGCATTTATGGCTTCGTGAACGTAAACAAAATGACTCTGCAATTGCGATTTGACGTGATTATTAGATTAATTATCAAGTCTCAGGATAAAATGATTATGCACATTATGTTTAATATGTAGACGGTTTATCCTTTTAACTCCGCATAACTGAAAGTAACTTTATAGTTTGGCGATCGAATTCTGAAACTTAATGGTGAGAGAGTTTACCTGGATCGATACAAAATGTCGACCAATGATATAACTTCCTCAATCCTATCGTAAAACGAAATTACTCCGCTTTGTGGTACTTACGTAGTTATTTTCCACAATGAAATTAGTTAAACGTGTTTTCCTATCCTTCAAATTTTCCAACCACAAACTTCCAATCTGTCCTAACCAGTCTTATCACAAATTGATTGACTATCAAAACCTCCATGTTGCAATGATGTCCTCATTCCCAGGCTTTCTCGCTTTATGGGAAGGAAAGAAGAGAGACCCTGAGAGCGAGGTTTAACCACGGGCAGTCCATTGGGCAGCCCAAGTTGTTCGCATCACTAGAGAGCGTATAATAATTATTTACTAGTGGGAAGATGACCTTTGAGTGCAAGCGGTATTGGGTTACAGGCAGCCGTTGAGAATTTAAACGCGTTATAAGACTTTGTATGGGAAATAAAATACCGTCGATTATAAAGCCTAAAAAACCGCTCAATTTAACGTTCATTCAATAAAATGAATAAAACTCCCCTCTGATGACCTCTTGTGCGTTTTGGTGCTTATTTTACCGTTTCGGGTATTCCGTGAAATCACTGTCCTAAGACGAAGTTCGTCTTAGGATAGTGATTTCACGAACTTCGTCTTAGGACAGTAATTTCACGGAATACCCGAAACGGTAAAATAAGAACCAAAACGCACAAGAATGCACCAAAGGTAAGTCAGTTTTAGTCATTTTATTGAATGAACGTTAAATTGAGCGTTTTGTTAGGCTTTATAATCACGGTATTTTATTTCCCATACAAATTCTTATAACGCGTTTAAATTCTCAAGGGTTGCCTGTAACCCAATACCGCTTGCACTCAAAGGTCATTTTCCCACATAGTAAGTAATTAGTACACGCTCTCTAGTGACGCGAACTTGGGCTGCCTATGGTTTAACATGGCGACCTTCACTCAAGGATTCCACAGCAGCAAACTTGAGGAACAGCCGGAGGTGACTTTATCACACGGTCCCACCGACTCGCCTATAAGGAAGAGGGTGCTCTACGATTCATCGCCGGTACCTAATGTGGCGGGATTTTCGCAAGCTGTGATACCTTCGGGATCATCTGTGGAAAGGCATGTCCACGCATCGAAGTACGAAACCTTCTTTTTTTTGAATGGCCAAGGAAAGCTTATCGTCGGTCAGAATGAGGAGCCGTGCGGTGAAGACCACGAACTGGCTTTAGAGAAGGGATGCCGTATTACAGTTTCGCCAAGGTTCTGGCATTCAGTTCACAATACTGGTGATCAAGTCTTAGATTTGGTAGTTATTTACTTTGGCGTAGCGTGTTCCGTTTGACTCGCTGATGCATTTCATTGAAGGAGCTTTGGTTAATCGCAAACTGTGCAAGTGGTGTGAAGGATGCATATATCTTCATTACAGAGAGTCGGGTTTGCAGGGTTGGAAGTTAGAGCTCTGCCACTCGCCCACGCGAGTGTAAATTGAAATCGTACGGATGGTTTCCGTCATATCGTTTATTGTTTATTGCTTTATTGTTGCATATCAGACTCTGAGAAATACATAAGAGCAGCCAAAGCCGGAGGCTTAAATGGCATATGGACTTACATACCGCACTTTCATAGAAACTGCGGCGTACGGAGTTTTTGACACAAACGAGTGAATACAACTCCGTACAAAGCACTTTGTATGTCGTTAGCTGTTTAATACACATAAGACGAAAATTTTCATTTAAATAGTTTTCTGAACGCAAATTAGAAACAAAAACTCATTAACAATAGAAGCAAATGCAAACTTAATTTAATTTGATAAGAAAGTACGATTTGCAGGAGATGCATGAGTGATCGGCTTGGAAAGGCTTTTACGCTATCGTTGATTGGTTATACTTCCACACATGAAAGAGCTGTACGCCATTCTGATTGGCTGTATGGGCTTTTTTCACATGTGAAAATAAAGCGTATAGATTTGTAGAAATGAGCTTTGTGGAATACAATTCTCATGTTCTGTGTAATAAAGTAGATTACAGTACATGCATGTTGCCCATTTTCCGGCATTTATAGTTTGTAATCGGTTTAACTTCATGAACATGCACCAAAAATTTATTAGTTTTCTATCAAATAACGTTCTTTACCTACCTTTATAATGTTCAAAGGTTGGCCGCCTTCCTCCAGTATTATAGAAATTATGTAATTTTTGGCAAAGCTAGTAAGTTGCCCAGTTTCCGGCCAGCTAGTCCAGTTTCCGGCCATCGAGATATAGAACATTTCCTCGAGACCGCTCGACTTTTAGTTGACTAAAACCGACTGGTCAGTCCCTTGGCTATCTAAGAATGGGCTAGTGACCGTACATAAGTTCTTCCAAGCAAAATAATTACTGAGGGGTGGATGGTATTTGCGTGGCACATATTTTATTCCGGTAGTAAATACGTGCGAGTTATAATGTGTCTCTAGCTGACCGGAAACGGGCACAGTAGCTCCAAATCTTCGTTAAGAGTTTGGCTGCTGAAATTCAGAAACAGCTAAATTCTAGCTTGTGATGACAGAACCCCTAATCACTCTTACCTTTGATCTTAAGTCTGTCAAACACTTATGAAGCCCCTTCATTCGCTCTAGGTCTTGACATAAGAAAGTTCTTGAGAATTCTAGAATTGCTCCAGTTAGAAGAGAGAGTTCTATATAGTGCTGAATTAAATACAAATTAAAAACGTCTGACAATGTAAAGTTCAATAACATTCTAGATAAAATGGTCGTGAGTGCAAAGTTCTAAAGTTTTAAGTTCTAGAGACCTAAGTTCTAGAGTCCGACATGTTACATGTTGCCCTCAGTGGGCTCTAGAATGTCTAGAGTTCTAGTCAGAATAGCTAGATTCTCTAAGTGAGTTCTAGAACGTCTAAACTGCACTCTTATGGTTAACCCTAACCCTAGAACTTTAGAACTTTTAGCAATTTTTGCATCTCCATAGGGATTTGTTTGATATCCTTGAACTTACTGCGTGTAAGAAATCTTAGAGATTTGAGAACACCCGAAAGGACTTTACCTATTTGTGAGCTTTTACAAAATTTCCACTCACAACATGGACCATGGATATTGTAGAACTTTAGAACTTTTAGAGATTTTAGAACCCCCAGACGGTTTGTTTGATATTATAGAACTTTAGAAATTTTAGAGATTTTAGAACATTCAAAAGGGCTTACCTTTTTTGGAGCTTTAGAAATTTTAGACTGACAACATGGACCAAGGATAATGTAGAACATAAAGAGATTTAAGACCTCCGAAAGGGATCATTTGATATTCTAGAACTTTAGAGATTTTAGAACTCCCGAAAACGATCATTTGATGTTGTAGAACCTAAGGAGTTTTATGATGTCCATAATGTTCGCCTAGTAAAATATATTCTATATACAAGGCTAAAAAGGTTATCAAATGGTTAAAAATTAAAATGTTTGAACCAAACGTTTTAGGCTGTTTGCCATCATCAGGGTTAAGAAATGATGACCGGCCGCATATACATATTTAATACACATAACATGAGAATTTTATTCCATAAAGCTCATTTGTACAAATCTATACGCTTTATTTTCATATGTGAAAAAGGCCTATACAGCCAATCAGAATGGCGTACAGCTATTTCACATGTGGAAGTATAACCAATCAACGATAGCGTAAAGGCGTTTCCATGCCACTCACTCTTGCATCTCGTGCAAATCGTGTAAATCGTACTTTGCTATTGAATTAAATTAAGTTTGCATTTGGCTCTATTGTTAGTGAGTTTTTGTTTCTAATTCGCGTTCAGAAAACTATTTTAATGAAAATTCTCATGTTATGTGTAATAAACAGTTTACGTCATAGAAAGTGCTTTGTACGGGGTTTTATTCACTCGTTGTTTGTGTAAAAAACCCTCACTCGCTCGTTCCTCGCTCGTTCGGGTTTTTGACACAAACAACTCGTGCATAAAACCCCGTACGCCGCACTTTCTATGACGTAAACTATATATATCCTCTCTAATTCCCGATGGGAAAACTTTCGACACATAGGAAATAACTTGTTTGTTCAAACTGGGACGGAATTGTTGTATCATTAGCCACTCGACGATCCTGCGCTTGTGGAATGTTTGCGCTGAGGAGAGAACACGCCAAGTAAAAAAATGTGATGGGTCTTCCCACAGGTGTTTTGCATGTTCAGAGGTGTGAACAGGATTTGAATGCTCCGCAATTCGCACTGCTAAGTTTCTCACAGTCACGCCATTACATCATACTGTTCTTTTGAGCACTACTTTGTCGCCAACTTTCTATGAGGAAAATTTGCTCAGGAACCAAACGGCTGCATTAACAGCGCACGCCAGGGCTACTCCTTGGTAACTGGACAGAAATGTTCTTCTCCCTTTTTTCTCTGGTCGTGCTTCAGCCATTTGATGAGGGCCAGTCTCGTGCTTCTCAAGTTGCCTCGTTCATGCCCAAAAGAATTCTGGGTAATTCTGCCATTCCATCACAAGGGAAAACCCCCGCTTGTCATTTCATGGTTGTTTTTTTAAGTGTCGGGCCACCCAGTCCTACCATCAAACTACAGCATCGATTGAAGTTTTTAGGTTTCAAAACTTGCCCAAATTGTATCGGTAGGTCCTGGAATTCGTGCACAGAAAGGCCAGAGAGACAACTTCACTCGTGAACCGCCATCTATACAGCAAAGCCGATTTTAGGCGTCCCAGTCTGCACGAAACCATCTCTCACCTCTGTCTCCAGAACACCAGACACGCAAGGTTCTTACATCTACGTTTATGCCTGTACAATCAACTGAAATTTGGTTGCGCATGCGCTGACGGAATGATTAAACAAGAGAGAAAAGAGCAGTACCTCCAGACGTGGCGCTGGAGCGTCGTACCAAACGAGTCATCCCGGGATTTCGGCCCGTGCGATCGCTTTTGGACGCAGTTGGCCCTTCGCTGCTTTCTGCTACCGACCTTGCCTCCCGGTACGGCATTGAGGGAGAGATATGTCGGCCCCTAAACCATATGTGACAAATCCCACACCTACTCACAGCTCCAGACTTCCTTTGTCATTACAATTTAACATAACATTTCGATCACCTAAATATTCAAGACAAAAGTCATTTTATCTCTCATATGGTAAGCACTGGAGTCGCGCAATACAAAGTGTACGCATGCGCCTTGCTAAAAGCAACATACACACAGGCCTAAACTTTCTTTCATCTCGTATTTCAGAGTAATACAAGAGTTAATATCTTCCGGACATTACATTTACGGCAAAAATACATAGACCCATACGGATAAATAATTATGAGATATGAAATATTTAAGAAACGGTCATTTTTTTAAAAAAGCAGCTATGAAAAATGCGGCCAGGATTCTCATTTTAAGACCTGTTAACTCAGTCAGTACGTATAAAACAAGGAAGCGCATTCAATAACTTAGCTGATACTGAAGTAAGAAAGGGAAACAAGACCATAACTGGTTGTTCTAAGTTTATTGAGGGACTGAATGTAATTTCCGGGAACATCATGAGAAGATCGGAGAGAAAACTTGTTTCTTTTTGGATATGCAATAGCAGGAAAGTCCTTCAAAAACAGACTTTTATACTATGAATATGAAGAAATTTGGAATGCGCTTATTGCGTAGAGACCATATACTTTATTAGAGTTTGCCTCAAGTAATCTGCAAATGTAAATCTTTAGTTAGTACTCTCTTATTTACATTATACCGTTCTTTTGACCAGAACGACTGACGAAAGGCCAGTTTTGGCCACAAGAATAACAGCAAAAAAAGCACTACTTTATTGCGATTTTTCTATGACGGAAATTTGTTCAGGAACCAAACGTCTACACTAACAGCGCACACCAGGGCTACTCCTTACTATCTGGCTAGAAATGTTCTTCTCCCTTTTTCCTCCGGTCGCGCTTCAGCCATTTGATGAGGGCCAGTCTCGTGCTTCTCAAGTTGCCTCGTTCATGCCCAAAAGAATTCTGGGTAATTCTGCCATTCCACGACAAGGGAAGAGCCCCGCTTGTCATTTCATAGATTTTTTTTTAAGTGTCGGGCCACCCAGTCCTACCATCAAAATACATCATCGATTGAAGTTTTTAGCTTTCAAAACTTGCCCAAATTGAATCGGTAGGTCCTGGAATTCGTGCACAGAAAGGCCAGAGAGACAAAACTTAACAAATTTGAGCCAAATCGCTGACTCCCCGAACATTTGTTACGCCATGCCCAAACCTGAGCCCACATTGATCCAAAACCGCAGATGTTTGAAAGCCAACTGGGGACTGTTTATCGCCCAAAAAAGAACTAAAAATAGCAAGGAGTTGGGACGTAGTGTTAAAACTATGACTGGTGCTTACAATGTAACTCTATTTTGACGACAAAGAGGACGTAAAACTCTCTGCTCTGCGAGTTGGGTATGCTACAAAAAAAGCATACTGCAGTCTGTTCGTAAGGTCTTGTTAGAAATCCTCTTTCATACTCCCACCTCCCAGATAGCTTGAACTTAATACTCCCAAAAATATATTAGTTCTCTAGTACTGGAAGGGATTTGTCAGCGTTTACAGCCACAGGTAGACAACCCTAAGAGCGCGTGACGTCACGTTATTTTGAGACAGTTGTAACGGCCGATTCAACTTATCGAGGAAAATGTTCCATAAAATCTTTAAATCGCGATGTTTCTTTTCGAAATACAATATAAATACATATAGTATGTGGCGACGCATGGGATCTGAAGAGGAAATCGAAGCGTCCCAAAAACCCTTCAAATCACTCAGGACAACGCAGAAAATAGTAGGTGAGTGAACTTTATATATCTGACTGTCCATAAAATGAATTTTCGAAAAGAAACATCGCGATTTGAAGCTTTTATGGAACATTTTCCTTGATTAGGTGAATCGGCCATTACAACTGTCTCAAAATAACGTGACGTCACGCGCTCTCGCATCCCTGTGCTTAAACGATCTAATGGCAGGCAGGGCCATGTGTCCATGGATACTACACTGTTTGGAAGCAAGTTCCAAATCCTTGTGCCTCTAAAAAAAAAGAAAAGCTAAAACATCATTATGTTGGTGGCAATTAGTAGACCTGATTTTGCTGGGAAAAGTAATCGAACCAAGAAACTGACCATTGTGGAATTTATGAAAAAGGACTGACTGATTAAAGAGAAGTCTATTTTCAAGAATTTCCCAACCAAGACTAAACCTGTAGTACTTGTTGTAAGTTTATAGTCGTTGCATACAAAGCAGGCTGCATTCTTCTGCACTAATCTTGTTCGAGGCGGTTAACATCAGAATCAGTGTAAAGATTCCACGAAAAGAACGCATACTCAAGCATAGGTCTAACCAAAGCCATATAAGCTCTCTCCTCGACATCTTTTAATACTACATGATTTCAGCATTCTTGATAGCTCAGTGGCGCAACTGCATGGTCATTGGTTAAAGTCCTTAGAAAGCCCAGATTTCTTTTTTCCAGTTTTATTTTCCAGGTTGGGTTGTCGTTGGATTGTGCATATGATTTAAAAGCCAGATAACTGATTTCTCTTCAATGAGAATTCAGCAACTGACACTCTCTGCATCACATATCTTCAGCCAAGGAAGTGAGTATGTTGCATTTGAATCCT
>NC_090893.1:19269902-19274902 GCF_036669925.1 Montipora capricornis
CTTGTTAGCGCACAACTCTACCCACAGACACTTTTTTCAATTCCCCATTTTACCTTCCAGTCAAACTCTGTATTTACACATTCCCGTAAGCGGACACTCTCTCGTAAACAGACACGAACACTTTTTGTTTACGTTCTCTCTTAAGCGAACACCTTAGGTATAATAGTGGCCTCATAGCAATGAAATTTGTCTTTAATTTGCAATACAAACAAAACTATGACCTTTGACAGAGCAACAGAACAGTGGGGTCGGTTTTGTCAAATTTCTGTTTGTACACAGCAAAGCAAGCTGTCCGTTCGTTTGACATGAACAAGAGTCCGACATTATTTGTATAGTGTCACTTTATGGGAATAATTCTCGTAAGCGGAGAGCTCTACAAAAGGACGCTTTTTCCAATTCCCGATGGTGTCCACTTTGCTTCGTTGCTCATTTTAATTTCCTGATTGTCCCTTTAATTTAAAAACATGAAATAAATTTATTGAAAAAAATGTTTTCAAATAGGCTAGAGCCCTCATCTGCTCAACATCATGTGTAAAGATCTTGTTGTGTTGCTTGGCACACTGTTTTATAGGGATATGAAGCAAAGCAAGGAGTATGTGACTTCCTGATTGATCATGGATTCGCAGGTGTGTCTGTGAAATTCAGGTTACCTGTCAACAGCAGCTCAAAGTCACTGGCATGAAAATAGTGAGATAACAATTAACCCACTGCAGAATTATTGCTAGAACGTTCTGTTCGCGGAAAGTGAAGGAATTATATATCCAAACATCTTGTGATTAGAACAAACCAATCGAAGCGCAGATCAATTTCTTTAATTAAAGTTCGTTACTGTATCTAAAAAGAGATAGATGGCCTCGTTTGGGTAATAAAATCAGGAAAAAAAAAGTTTCGTTATCAGTGACTTAAGTTGTGGAACACCCTTCGAGGGAGGCGACATTCTCGAAAGGTGAAGTTGAAATTTCCTCAATGCGCCTTATTTGCTATTAATATAAGGCTGAATAATGTTGATTGAAGGGGAAAAATTGTCCATGAATTTTTAACTTCGAAAGATAGAAGTGATCCTTGCACGTAAATGGACAATAACTGGTATTTAAGCAACTGTCAATTCTCTATAGGGCTACGTGTACGTTGTTGGTTAACAAAAGTTTAGCATCGTTTTCACACTTTCGTACATCGTGAATCTATTGCGTATATCGTGCAAAGTGGATCGTACATCATGCGTCGCCAAAGAAGTATCGTGTTTAGCGGATCGTGTGCATCATGGGTCCAGAAAGAAGTATCGCGTATAATGCATCGTGTATCTTGCGTCAATTGAAGGATCGTCGTCATGCAGACCGGTATTGTTTATCGTATTTTTCTGACATGCATGTAAATCCAGCGTGCAAATTTATAAAGTAGCTTTTACTGAATACCGTGTTCGCATTTGAGGACCTGTTGGGAACATTATGTGAGACATTTTCCTTAAAATATGTCCTGCCTTTGTTTCGTGACAATCGTTTTATTAATTATTTAAAGATAATTGCTTATCCTTAACAGTCGTGAGCTACAATATTTATTGCGGAAAAAAATCGTCCTGAATAGAAACAACATGTTGGGTACAAGAAGACTTGTAACTGGCAGACGTATTCGCAGTGCACTTAGGCCCTGCTTACAAGCAGGTAGGGGTAGCCCTACTGCTAGGGCTACCCTAGCAGGAGGGTCAAAGATAGCCGGGGGTAATATTAAAAGCAAAGTTACCCTACCACCCGAAACAACTTTGTGTGCTTGGTAACCGCCAGCATCGCAAACACAATGGAAACCGCTGAAAAGTTGTCCCGAGCAGACGAGTTGTCCCTAGCAGATCGTTTACAAGACAGCGAGGGTAACCCTAGCACTCAGATAAGGTTACCCTAGCGCCAGGGTAACCCTAGCTGCCTTGTAAACAAGAAGAAATGTGTGAGTGCTTGGGTAACCCTAGCATTAAGGGTAACTAGGGTTACCCTCCCTTCTTATAAACAGGGCCTTAGAGTTACAATTTGTTGTTTAGGTTCATTGGAATGTAAGGATTTTTCCCTCAGGCCAGGCTGAACACATGCAAATATCTGATTACTTAATGCTTCTAAATAGCTAATGTCTCACCTCTTTTGCTGGTTTCTGAACCTTCCGAAGCAATCTCTTAATAAACGGCGAAGGTGAGACTGAAAGTGTGGCATGAAAAACTCAGTGGTTTGAAGTATACGCAAAAGGTAATCACATCTCTCACAGGCATCATTTCAACAACTCTGAGAGAGCTATTGTTCATTTTGCGGTATTGCCATGACATCATTGATTGCGGAAAACGATTGTGCTGTTGTTTATCACCGTGTTTACACAAAATAAATACCAACCCACGATCATTTTCCCTAATAATCAGCAAATTTTCGTTGAAAAAAAAAAAAAAAACGTTAAGTACAAGCCAACGGCGAAGTAGGGGTCTTGACATCCCCGTACAGGTAGAGCTCTTTGCTTTATAAAAATTCTGCATCGTGACATGTCTGACCCGGAAACCGTTTGACACTGTTCTTAGGTCAATTTCGTTTGGTTTCTCAACCCACTACCGGTAGTAACGAGTGGAGATATGATCCCGGCATTAATTTTTGTCATCTTTCAGATATTTTAATTATATCTTTGTGTACATGTTCATGGTGAATCAACCTACTTGTCAAATGATTTCTAACCCTAACTTGCGTGATATGTTTTACTCGTAACTTCCTAACACTATCCAACTAGCAAATAAACAGCAATAAAATATACATTAAAATAACTTGGTAAAATACAATAAAATGCAGTGCCCTTTTTTGTACTTTGCCTGCTTTGCCTTTGTTCGTTTCTGCCCCCTTATATAATTGTTGCTACCTTCGCAAGCCTTTGACCTTCTTCTTCCTCCAGACATGGGTAAATTAAAAAAAAAAAATGCTGTTTTATTTTTCCCATTCCAACAGGGTCTAAAGGGCTACATTCGAGAGATAACTCCAGCTGGGGTTGTTCGGGTATGCCCGGGGTATACATGGTCAAAAACGCTCCATGTTGTTCGGGGACATTCTGGGAGGGTCGAATTCACAACCGGGTTTAGTGAGAACAGCTCTTCGATGCTTCGCATCATTTCGCGTTGGGACTTTTCAATTGAATTAGTTTTGGTAAGGAGCTCATTTTTTATGGCGAGGTTCTGATGTAACGGTGTCATAAGGTGACCATTCGAAACATCAACCACCGCGCTTTCAGTGTTTTTTATCAGCCTTCGCTTTCTTCAACGATTCTGTTCACCGTGCTTTTAATTTCGTTCTCACTTTCTTGTTCCGAGCCCGAGTCTTCAAACGGGGCCGCGACTTTTCTTTTGTTACTCTGATTGACAATGTTCCGCGCTTGACGCTGCGAAATAAGAACACGTATATGATATGAAAACCCAATGAAAAACAGACTGATCCCCCTCAAGTTGACAGCTGATGATGGCAATCGTACTTCCCACAAGGCTAGCCAATAAACGAAATTTTGTCTTTGAAGAACTGGGCTCCCTTCCCCCCCTCCCCCCTCCCGTTCCCCCACCTTCACACCTTCACCCCCTTTGACATCTGTGGCAGTGATGCACGAGTCCACTGGCGGTTGCTCGGCTCAGTACAAAAGCCGCTACTGTATGGTTGATGTCAGTTTCTCCGTAAAAGACTTCGGTTTTTTTACCATTCGTAACTATTACGAGACTTCCCTCACAGGATGGTGCCGGAGCAAGCTTGAAATACAAGGCAGACATGGCGGTAATAAAAGATAATGTGATCATTCAGAATGCCTGTGATCTGATCCATTATGCTGAAAAGAATTTGAAGGAACCTGCGCCATCCCGTTATCAGTCGGAGAACGTTACCCCTTAACCGTCGAATATTTTCTTTACGCCGACAAAGTGAACAGAGACAGGCCTTACAGGATATTTACCGAGGTCAAAGGAAACAGGAGCATTCACAGCATTATTTCAACTGGCGAAATGTTCGCCAACTGTCATGTTACTGTAACCATGCACTGTATTGATGGTGACCACAGCGAATGTGAAGACAAAAAACATAGGGATGATTGGGCGGCAATCGAAATTCAACAAGGAAAAGGCTATGGTCATCAGCGGGCAACAAGAGGAGACGTCCAAGAACAGCGGGAAGGCATAAAAGATTTGGTTACCAAAGATACATTGCTATTGCATCAGGCGATCCCTTAGAAGAGTGCTATTTATAGGCCATTGGGCAAAATACCATAATACTCTTTGTTTGTCCCCCCAAATTTTGCATAGGTATTGTTTTTGTTTTCTCTTGGGACCATTGTAAGTCCCAAGAGAAACTGGAAACAATGCTTATGCAAAATTTGGGGGAACAAACAAAGAGTAATGGGCCAGAGATACTTACAGAGAGGACCACAGATGATTGGTCTTGCACATATCGTGCAGGTGCTTAAGTCATCCGAGGATATTTTCTTGTCGGCGAGAACGCAGTCTCTGAAGATCGTTTATAGAAACTAGACACTACAGAGAAAGCAATAGCTTACGCAAAAACTGCCCGATTTATCTGCCCCGACCTTCAAACGGTGAAAATTATGAATGGAACATTCTACAGAGTAACAAATGACTTGCGTTTGGACATATTAGGTTCCCTGGATAGGTTTTAGGTTAATGATAATTATTATTTTTGGGATACTCAGCGTTCTGACAAGATGCAATATTTAAAAACGTGCTTGCCAGGGGCGCAATATCATATTGAGTAGCAGAGTAACTGTCAGCACAACGTCTACGATCTTTTCAAAAAAACAATGATAACAAAGTTGTACGGAACATGTCGTTGACGTCACCCATTGTCATCAATGTGCCAACCAAAGCCTCATTGGCCGTCGAAATAAAGGGTCTGTTGTTTCTGTGGTTGGCAAATTTGAATAGCAAAAGCATTGTTTGTAAACAGATATCTTCCCTATTCAGCGCAAATGTAAATGAAATATTCCGTATACATAATAAC
>NC_090893.1:19279902-19282402 GCF_036669925.1 Montipora capricornis
TTTTTTCAAAAATGGAATGAAAAGCACTTTGTCCAGTCATTGAAGGAATAGAACCACGCCACTAATCAAGGGCGGATAAAAAAATTCCAGAAAGAGGGGGCCAAAGGAGACCTCGCTGAATTTAGTTCTGAGTATCCAGCGAGTAGCACGCCTCTGGACTCTCTCTAAGATCGTTCTCAATTTGACACTTCACTTGAGATAGATAAAGTGTTCGCCTAACTTTAACGTCAGTAATAAGCGGACAGGTTCTCTTCAGGAGACCTAACATTCTGATAGCCTTGAGTGCGAGTCCTACGATAGATTGCTTAAGTATCCTGTTTAAGATATCACTTGATTACGTTGCCGCTCTGAAAACCACATTGAGAGTAAAAAGAAAACAT
Organism: Montipora capricornis; assembly: GCF_036669925.1. Classification (NCBI taxonomy): domain Eukaryota; kingdom Metazoa; phylum Cnidaria; class Anthozoa; order Scleractinia; family Acroporidae; genus Montipora; species Montipora capricornis. The sequence continues at coordinate 19,280,283 of NC_090893.1, forward strand.
GTCTAGTCTTAAGGTCACCGTTCAAATAAAAAATGAAGCAAGTGAAGAGGGATATTTTTTCGACGATCACTCGGGGATACTCCGTAAATATCCCAAGTACTCCTTTGCAGAAGTCGAACGCACGCCTTTCACTCTGATGACTGGCTCGGATGCTCTACCACTGAGCTACAGGAGACTCATGGGCGGAAGGAGGGCATGGCAATACTTATCTTGCTACACTGCTTGCAATGAAATTGTCGAAATGGTGTATTCTCCCTTTTGGTCATTTCTAACAGCATCTTCCTTCCGGTGACTAGTTCGGATGCTCTATCACTGAGCTATAGGAGACTCATGGGAACGAGGGCATGGCACCAGTTTCAGCTGACAATTATCCTGCTACACTGCTAGGATGCTAGGAATGAAATTGTAGAAATGGTGTATTCTCGCTTTTGGTCATTTCTAACAGCATCTTCCTTCCGGTGACTAGTTCGGATGCTCTACCACTGAGCTATAGGGCAGGGCAGGGCATGACACTAGTTTCAGTTGACAATTGTCCTCTTACAGTATACTGAAAGGAATGAGATTGCCGCAATGGCGTATTCTCGCTTTTGATCATTTCTAACGGAATCTTCCTTTCCGTGACTAGTTCGGATCCTCCACCACTGAGATATAGGAGACTCGTAGGAACTAGGGCATGTCGACATTAGTTTCATCTGACAATTGTCGTGCTATACTGCTACGAATGAAATTGTAGAAATGGTGAATTTTCGCCGGCATTCGGTCATTTCCAACTGAATCTTTCTTTCCTCGGTACATGGTCGAATTTGTTATTTCCTCTACCGATTTGGCCTTTTTACTACCCCTACATCATCGAATTCAAACCACAGTGACTGTCTTTCTTCCCTTGCAGAATGGCACCATTTATTGTAATCTCTTCCGATTTGACCGGTGTAAACCTTTTACTAGGGACTTTTAAGATCTACTACAGCGACGAAAACGTCTCTTCTAAATGTAACTTTGCACAATCTTTAGCCTTTCGCGGTTATTTCATCTCACTCACTTCGTACAATGTGGGTGAATTATCTTGAAATTGAATGTATACCAGCGGTTTCAGTGTATAAATATAGAATGAAATATTCGCATTTGTACGCTCACGTTGTCGTTAAAATTGTTTTAAAAAAACCTCAAATTCAGTGATTTCAAGTTGTTTTTATGCAGAGTACAGCAATAAAATGCGTGCCGCACGTGCAGCACGATTATTTTTCCTCTTTTAACCAATCATATTATTAGCCGTTGCCGTCGTCATTTCTTAAATTAGGGAGCTTTAGCAACGACAACGGCGACGGCAACGAGAACGTTACAAATTTGCATATTCATTGGGCAAAAACAATAGCTTTGCTCGCCCTGCACGTGCTTTTTTCATTTTTGTCCATTTCTTTGCCGTCGTCAGCAAAGCAACAACGTGAAATTACCAAGTTTGAGGTGTTATGGAGAACGTCAGCACTTGGAGATAAAATTTCGTTTTTCTCCCCTAAATTAAGCGCCGCTCGTAAGGGTTTCACTCCTGAGGGACTGCCAAACCTTGGTCATATTAAAAGGCTTAGAATAGTCGCGAAGTGATCGCAATAACGTGAATTTACGTTTTTACATGACGTTCTCGTTGCCGTTCCCGTCGTCGTTGCTAAAGCTCCCTATTATTCCCTACTATCCGAGTTCGCTGGCGGAGGAACTGTTGGTCACGGCTCCTAAATTCCCCACAAAGGGACATAAAGAGAACAGAAAACACAGGCAGCCGTAACTTACAGCACCGCCCAAAACAAACAAGGTTACCAAGATATTTGTTACACTTCCAGAGCAACATGCATGAACAAACCGGTATACTGTGGAATAAAGCTAACATAATTGCCCAGTCAAAGCGCGCGTACTATATCTGAGCGATAGAAAAAAACTTAAAAGTGAACCCCATGCTGAGAGGAACTAATGATCTTTTGTGGAACCGAATAAAACAGAAATGTCTTTTTTGTTGATAACGAGGGTACAATTAGACATTTCTCTGGTATTCCAATTACATCTGATAAGAAAGGTCAATGAGATCACATTTGGGATGACGAAATAGAGGATATTACATGGCCGCGCGGGGA
>NC_090893.1:19287402-19294902 GCF_036669925.1 Montipora capricornis
GGATTATCGTAATTTCTATCAAATTGAAGTTCTGCGAAAAATTTACGACTTTCTGTAAATTTCCGGTACATTGAGGAACAAAATGGCACTGAAACCTCGCCATGATATAAGCAAATTGGCGGGAATGTGTACTTTCACAAGACTACCCCTGGCCAAACGTAGTGTTTTCGGATCCGTCTCCCAAAGAAATGCACCGATCATGAATCCTAAAAATCGGGATTCAGATCTGATCAAATGAATCTACTCGGAGAGTGAATTCCTCAGATCAATAATCCATTTTTTCGGGTTTTAGTAAAGATTTTAAGGAAATCCGCTTTTGGATACAAGGAACCGGATTTGCATTTCCCAAAAAAAAACCCACCCTCGGTCTACAAACATACTTTAAAAACAAAACATACATGTATCTCTTGTCTTCCTTGACCGTTTATGAGGTTTAAATGCTTTAACGCTTTCAAGAACTCATATCATAATTGAAGTAAGGAAAAGGACATACTGACGCATCGGAGTACAAGAAGTAGCTTTCTCAACTTTTGGATGCCGTTTCTGATAAAAAGGTAAGCAAAGAAAAGACAAAAAATGGCCGGTTCGATGGTAATTAGGAATTTCGTTGTTTGATAAATGAATAGAGAAATTATGTTCATCGATAGCAATGTTTGTACATAATTACATGTGATGTGATGAAATGGACAAGTGATCCTTTCACCTATCTGGACAATTTTAAGTCCTTCACAGGAAGAATTAAATGATCCCAACAAAATGACCTGCTCCAACATGTGTGGCCTCATGGCTCAGTTGGTAGAGCATTGCACTTCCATCGAATCCTGTTGGAGCAACCTGAATTTTTCAGGTGTCTACTTAAACAGAAAATTCCTTTAATTGTCTAGATGAGTGCGAGGATCACTTCTCCATTTCGTCAATACCTCCACTAGAAAACATACATTTCATTTATTCATTCATAATTACATGTGCTTATAGATAATACCAACAATTCCTACTCAACTAAATGTCACGGTGACATGTAGGCTATAAGCCTTCAATATCAAACTTCACTTTACACAGGTAGCCGGCGATCACTGAATTATTTATTTTCAGTGCATTGCATGGCTCAAACAGTTATCTGCAGAAAGCAAAGTTCCCGACCCGGTGAATGCAGGCATTGCTTATTTCAGTGGCTAGCCAAAGCAGTTCGTAAAAGAACAACATGGGCGACCAATTTTAACCATTTCTCTGTGAAGAACTTATCTCTTGACAACTTGCTGACTAAAAACCTCTACAATGTAATTCCTTTCAGTAATTAAAATAATATTCGAAAAACACTTACCATTCTTTTCAAGCTCGTGGTGCCCAAATTCGAACGTGACATCATCGCCAATTAGCACAAATGGCGCCCAGTCTTTTACGGCAGAATACTTCTCCGTCTCTCGAAGAGATTTCATAGCATATTGAAGAGCTAAACTTGCAATTTTTCTATCTGCCAAGTGTTGATAGAATTTTTTCATGAACAGCAAGGTTGCCTCATCATCGATTGCCCAGAGTGACACCAGAACAGACCGGACACCAGCACACAGAAAAGCTCTTGCTATTCCTACTACACCCTCAGAATTGATCTCTCCCCGGCCACTGTGACAAGAGCTCAGAACAACCAGTCTTGCCCGAAGACCAACTGCACGAACATCACTCGTTGTTAACATGAAATCTTCCTTTTCTGGAATGTGGGATGCGCGTTCAGGATTTGGGGCCAAAGCAATTTCTCCAAATTTCGAGTCTCCATGTGCTGCAATATGGATTAAAGCAACTGACTTCATTCTTTTCAACACCTCAGCTTTCGTTGCATTTCTTCCAGTGAGAGGAGTGGTCTGCAGAAGTTCTTCAATCATCTCCACCTCTTGTATAGCGCACGGCAACTGCTCGGAAATGGGGTCACCATTTTCGTCAGTGACTTCCTTTAAGCACGGATCGCCCACAAGCAGAGCTTCACTGTTACTGTAGAAGTTGTCAGGTGCACTTGTGATGAGTTTTAAAGCGGTCAACGAGGGAACAGTACGGATCCTGACAGAGTCACTTAATGCAGAAAAAGGAGCCAAGCAAAATGGTCCATCAGGAACAAAGATTAATTCATCACCTTGAAGCAAGTCTGCAATGGGACTGATTAAGACATCAAACAAAGGCTGCAAAGAGTTATTATCCGAGAGCGTCAAAGACTGAAAGGTCTCGGAAAGAGCTTCCCCACCGCAAAACAAGTGTCTGCGTAGCTTGTTAAGTGTACGATTCTCGCATCGGACAACAGTTCCCGCGCCAATCTGTTTCAAAGTAGTTTCTATCAGTGAAGCAGCACTTCCATGTTTTATTTCCTTTTGCCTAAAGTTTATTCCACTTCCTCCTCTCAGAAGCCAAAAACTGATAGTGTTCCCTTCAAGGGCTATGAAAACTGTTTGTAAGAGCAAATATTTCATGACAGCGCAGATAGTTTCCGTCGTCGCAACTGCAGAGGAAGGTTCTTCATCAACTCCAAATTGCACCTTCAAAATGTCTGTTAAAGCCTGTGCTCGTCCTTGTTCAGCAGCAAACAAAGCATCGTCAACCTCTCCATTCTTTAAAAGTGCTCTCCAGAGAGCTGTGTACGCAAACTGATTTGTGTCACGAAAACTTATTTTCCATGCATCTTCTGAATGAAGAAGACGCCTTGTTTCATCGAAATGTTTTATGCTTAGACGATAAAAACTAGGGCCTTTGCACAACGCGCCTAAATTTTCATGAACAAGACCAAGGTTATAGCAACCGGTTCCCTGTCCTACTGGATCCTCCGTTTCCTTGCATATAGTAAGCTGTTGTTCGCAAAGGAGAAGAGCATTTTCAAGTTCACCCATTCTGTCATAAGCGATGGCGAGATTACCAATGGCCTTTCCCTCCCCGGTCCTATCCCCCACTTCTTTTGCAATGCTAAGATGTTGTTCGTAATACTCTATGGCTCGCTTAAAATTGCCCAGACTTCGATAAGCGTTGCCGAGATTACCATTGGCTCCTCCCTCCCCGGCCCTATCCCCTATTTCCATTGCAATGCTAAGATGTTGTACTCTATGGCTGGCTTAAAATTGCCCAGACTGAGATAAGCGTTGCCGAGATTACCATTGGCCTTGCCCTCCCCGGCCCTATCCCCTACTTCCATTGCAATGCTAAGATCTCGTTCGTAATACTCTAGGGCTTGCTTAAAATTGCCCAGACTGAAATAAGCGTTGCCGAGATTACCATAGGCCTTGCCCTCCCCGGCCCTATCCCCTACTTCCATTGCAATGCTAAGATGTTGTTCGTAATACTCTATCGCTCGCTTAAAATTGCCCAGACTCCGATAAGCGATAACGAGATTACCATTGGCCTTGCCCTCCCCGGCCCTATCCCCTACTTCCATTGCAATGCTAAGATGTTGTTCGTAATACTCTATCGCTCGCTTAAAATTGTCCAGACTCCGATAAGCGATGCCGAGATTACCATTGGCCTTGCCCTCCCCGGCCCTATCCCCTACTTGCATTGCAATGCTAAGATGTTGTTCGTAATACTCTATGGCTCGCTTAAAATTGCCCAGACTGAGATAAGCGTTGCCGAGATTACCATTGGCCTTGCCCTCCCCGGCCCTATCCCCTACTTCTTTTGCAATGCTAAGATGTTGTTCGTCATACTCTATCGCTCGCTTAAAATTGCCCAGACTCCGATAAGCGATGCCGAGATTACCATTGGCCACACCCTCCCCGGCCCTATCCCCTACTTCCATTGCAATGCTAAGATGTTGTACGTAATACTCTATGGCTTGCTTAAAATTGCCCAGACTGAAATAGGCGTTGCCGAGATTACCATTGGCTCCTCCCTCCCCGGCCCTATCCCCTACTTCTATTGCAATGCTAAGATATTGTTCGTAATACTCTATGGCTCGCTTGAAATTGCCCAGACTGAGATAAGCGTTGCCGAGATTACAATTGGCCTTGCCCTCCCCGGCCCTATCCCCTACTTCCATTGCAATGCTAAGATATTGTTCGTAATACTCTATGGCTCGCTTAAAATTGCCCAGACTGAGATAAGCGTTGGCGAGATTACCAATGGCCCCTCCCTCTCCGGTCCTATCCCCTACTTCCATTGCAATGCTAAGATGTTGTTTGTAATACTCTATGGCTCGCTTAAAATTGCCCAGATTGTGATAAGCGTTGCCAAGATTACCATTAACCCCTCCCTCCCCGGTCCTATCCCCTACTTCCATTGCAATGCCAAGATGTTGTTTGTAATACTCTATGGCTCGCTTAAAATTGCCCAGACTCAGATAAGCGTTGCCGAGATTACCATTGGCCTTGCCCTCCCCTGCCCTATCCCCTACTTTTTTTGCAATACTTAGTTGTTGCTTGAGGTACTTTCTGGCCTTTTTAAAATTGCCCAGTCTGTGATAAGCGTTGCCGAGATTGCCACAGGCTTTTCCCTCTCCAGCAATGAAACCTATTTCTTTAAAAATCCTTAATGCTTCTGTGTAATCCCTCTTAGCCTGTTCAAAATAAGCCAAGCCATAATAATAACCACCCAGATTGAAATAAGCAATACCCTCCCCTTTTCTGTTTCCCTCTTTTCTGGAAACGCTAAGCTCTTGTATATGCTGCTCGAAAACCTTCATCCTTTTGCCTGCCATTCTTGATTACAAAAACTCTTGAGAGCAAGGAAGGTCGTCTTTGAAAGAGAGGGCGCACCTTGAAAAATACGAAAGAAAGCATGACAAATTCAATGCACTGTTCACAAATGCGGCAGGTACGTAGCCAAACCAACACTAAAGAGACCGCCGGTCATTACGAGTCTAACAAAGACAATTTTCTGCTGTTGACGTCAAACTCTTTACTTCTTTTGTTGAGCCCTTTGTCTGATTTAAACTGAATTTTTAAAGAAAGAATTGACCGCACAAAATAGACGTATTTAAATGGCATAAATGTGTCCCATATCAGACTTAACTCAGCCAAAGCAATACTGTTGTCTTTTTGTCATCATATTTTCCTGATCAAATCAAAATTGCTCGCGTGATACCACTGTTTAAAGCTGGTGGTCAATCACTTTTTTATGACATACAGACTGCTCTAAATGTCCCCTAGATTCTCAAAGTTTCTCTTGAAAGTAATTATCTATAACCGTCTTGTAAGTAGCTTAAATAAATTACAGCGCATTTACATTACTCCACATCATCACAGTATACATTACACTAAGTTTACGTTTTCTCTACGTTTCGTATTACTAACTCTTTACCACTGACTGACCTGTACAAGACGTCAACCTGCGCTTGATGGCAGTGAACATGCCATAGGTGTGTGTATATTAACATTATAAGGCCTTTGTTACAGTGGATAGAAAAAATTCTGCGTCATAAACGTAAATACTAAGGTGTCCATTACGTCGGCGTAATTTGTTTGGTTTCACGTCCATTGATATATGCACCCGCGCTCCGAAAGAATCAATTCTCGTTCCCTTATTTTTCACGACTTCAGTGATGTATTCAACTACCAGACCTGATTTTATTTGCAGTTGCTGATATGACGATGCTAGTCTCTTAGGTCTGATTATTTGGTTACCTAGTTCAAGGCAAAGAAACTTCCACTAAACTCTCGGAAAACTAATTCTTTATTCTATTTAAGCATCGAGAGAAAAGACGTCATCTTTCAATGCAAATCTGCAAAAATTATTAAAGAACTGAACAAATCCTAGAACGGTCTTTCTTCGGGATGTGCTTGACTAACATCTTTCTTGGAAACCCTGTATTTCTCAATTGGCTTGCAAAATCTCTGAATCCTACAGCATTTAATTTCAGGTGCAGTTCTTTTTCTAAATTCTGTTTAAGAACTCTGTACTACTGTTTAGTTTATCCTTACAGTCATAATTGTGTTATTGTGCATGTACAAATCCAATCTTCGTAGTCTTGTCTCTTTGCAAAAATAGTTCCGAAATCAATCACTGAGACCCAATCTTCAAAGAAATAGAACTATCAAATTTTCGGATATTAGATTACAAGAACTGGGTAAATTTATGTATTCTTATAAACATTCTCTTCCACCATCAAGGTTTTATTCATAATTTTCTATTGAAAACCACGTCTATGACTTTTTCACTAGATTTGAAGAATGATTTTCACATTCAACTCTGTAGAACTATTCTTCGCAACTTCCGCTACCTTCTAAGTACTAGAAAGCTTGTGGCAAAAGAAAAGAGGTTTAAACTGATGCATACTTCCCTTTTTTGCAATGGAAACACGAAATAAACAAAACTAAAGCTTTAGAATACCCTTCAGATTTATCAAATTGTATGGCACCCACTTTGAAATAGGGAGACGAGTAAGGCTTCGAGGACGCTATCTAAAAACATCATTTAGCATTATTGTAATAATTTCGTGAGTATTGCAAGTCGTTTGGCGTGAAAGGTGCACATAAACATCCCTGAACTAAAATTGTCATGAATGCGTTGCTAGTGTTTAGGGAGAAAATTGAAAATTCATCATCAGGTGCTCTCGTCCTCCGCAAGACCTCAAGTTTGATCATTTCACGTCGTTATGAAGACAAGAACGGCAAAGAAATGTATCAAAATGAAAAACGCACGTGCAGCGCGTGCAAAACTATTGTTTTTGCTCATTCAACCTATTGTTATGTTGCGTTCTCATAGCCATTGTCATCGTCGGCCTTTCTTAGGCCTCGTCCACGCTCATCCGGATATTTTTTAATCCGTAACTTTTTCTTTCCGAATTTAACAACAACAACTTCATTTCGATTTTGAGAGGTTTACAGTAATGGAAAATCCTTAACCTAAACAAAGAAATGAAAGAAGAAACGAAAAATAGAAACCAAAAATATTCCCATCCAAACGTAGCGTATTCAAATTGAATTTGCCCGTACACGCATCCGAAGCGTATCCGGATTCACGCTAGTACTCAGGACTCCTCAAGGAAACAGAGGTAACAAAGCATGCGCCATAAAGAAATAATATTGCCCTCGGCAGCCATCTTGAGAATTGATTTCACGGCAAGAAACTGAGCGCGATCTTGTTACGCCATACGGATAAAAAGATTTCCAGATTTACCGTCTTCAAGGTTCTGGATTCATAGTGGATTCAAAAATATCCACTCTGGAGAGCGTATTCAAAACGTTCGGCGTAAGTTCAGGAACTATTGGACTGTCACATCACAGAAGAAGTCAATGGGCTCGCGCCATGGGTCACCCCAACAGTAAACATTCCAAAGGCGGATGACGACATTCATTTGTGCGTCGACATGAGGCGAGCAAGTGGGTCGATAACCAATATCAACTGTAGATGAGTTGCTGCACAACATGAATGGTACAAACGTTTTTAGCAAGCTAGTGTAAATACATTTAGCTGGAACTTCAGCACTCAAGGGTCACGCCAGATCACCACTCTCGTAACACACAAAGGCCATACACATACACAGTTCTAAATGTTTGGCGTAAGTTCAGCAAGTGATCTCCACCAACATGGGAT
>NC_090893.1:19307402-19317402 GCF_036669925.1 Montipora capricornis
AAATTGGTTAATTAGAACATGTTTTCCTATCCTTCAAATTTTCCAACACAAACTTCCAATATGTCCTAACCTGTGTTATCACAAAATGGCTGACAATCACTTTGAACTGAAAACCTCCCCGTGTTGCAATTAAAATGCTGTCCTCGTTCCCAGGCTCTCTCGCTTTATGGAAAGAAAAGAAGAGAGACCCTAGGAACAAGATTTAACGTGGCGACCTTCACTCAAGGATTTCACTGCCGCAAATTTGAGGAACAGCCAGAGGTGACTTTATCACGGTCCCACCGACTCGCCTATAAGGAAGAGGGTGCTTTACGATTCATCGCTGGTGCCTAATTTAACGGGATTTTCTCAAGCTGTGATACCTTCTGGGTTATCTGCGGAAAGGCATGCCCATGCATCAAAGTACAAAACCTTCTTTTGTTTGAATGGCCAAAGAAAGCTTATCGTCGGGCAGAATGAGGAGCCTTGTGCACAGTGAAGACCACGAACTGGCTTTAGTCTAGAGAAGGGATGTTGTATTACAGTGGCTCCAAGGTTCTGGCATTCCATTCACAATAATGGTGATCAATATTTGGTAGTTATTTACTCCCGCGTAGCCCGTTCCGTTTGATTCGTTGATGCATTAATATTTTTCATTGAAGGAGCTTTGGTTTATCGCTAACTTTAGAAGTGGCGTGAAGGAACGAGTTTTCCCAAACACGTGTAAATTTCTTGATAGAATTTCTGCTGATCTTTATAACATCTGTATTAAACAGATCTCGAACAACTTTTAGAAATCTTGTCGTTTGCTGGAAAAAGAAAAACGATCAACGCTTTATGAAAGCGACTTTATTATAATCGAATGTGCCAAACTTCGCAAATTGTAAATACGGCAAATACGCATACTAATTATCGCTGCGATTGATCCCCAAAAATATGCAGATTTCTTTGATAGCATCTGCTCCAAATAAAAGCATACTGCGTCGTCTCTTAACCGCGGCATAAATCAACCGGAAAAAAACTGGGTAAAACCTCGGCTTTCGGTTACCGTAGACGAGGTTTTACCTCGGTCAAACTGGGGATTAAACCCGCGGTTTCACCTAGTCAGAACCGCGGCAAATGCACAAATAGTTTCGAGCGGCACTGTACAACATGTATCTTCATTAAAGAGAGTCGGGTGTGCAGGGTTGGAAGTTACTCACCCACACGAGTGTAAATTCAAATCGTACAGTACATGTATGTTGCAGGGATGGCGCAGAGGTGAGAGCACTTGCCTCCCACCAATGTGGCCCGGGTTCGATTCCCAGACTCGGCGTCATAATAATTATGTGGGTTTGTTGGTTCTCTACTCTGATTTCAAGGTTTTTCTCCGCGTACTCCGGTTTTCGTCTCTCCTCAAAAACCAAAATTTGATTTCATTTGCGTTAACTGTTAATTTCAGTTTACAGTGTCCCCGATTAGTGCCCTACAGCACTAGAAGATTAGACACTTAAATAAGGTTCCTTTCCTTTCCTTTCCTCTTGCCCAGTGTCTGGCCACTATATGATGGTAATAGGACCGAGTGGAGTGCAATTCTGGTCCGTAATGTCGTCATTGGACGATCACGTAGCCGGAGTCCAATTTGTTTAATCACAAGTATGATTACATACCAAATTGGATTCCACTCAGTCCTGTTACCACTTAATCATAACCTTTAAAATTTCCGAAAAAACAAAATGCATTCCTTTTTCACTGTCTAATGTTACAAATTCGTCCACTTTCGAAAATTCCCAGTTTGGTAAGGTACAGGTACATGTAGGTGGTTGTTGCTAAGGTTATTGTGATAAATTCTGTGATTGGGGGATTAAGCTGAGAGCACTCAACATGATTGGCTGATATAACTGTTTGATTACAGGTGTCAGATTACAGTCAAGTACCCAAATTCACTGTCCGATTACAACCCTACCAGGGCCGTAGCCAGAAAAAAATTATGACTGAGGCAATGTCCATAGTTAAATTCTCTACGTAGGGATTCTAGGTGTTTATGATAAGTAGATTTTAAAGACAACACTGGAATCACCCTTTATTTTAAAGAATCAGGAAACAATGACTGAGGCAAGTGCCTCGGTTTGCCTCATACTGGCTACGGCCCTGCCTACACAATAATTAGTGAAAAATAAGGCAGTTAATGGGCCAATCAAATTTGAAAAAATTGTAATGGTTGTGATTAAGATTGTAATCATTATAACTTCATGGATATGCACGAAATATTTCTCAGTTTTCTATCAAATGAAGTTCATTTACCTATCTTTAAAGTGTTTAAAGGTTGACTACCTTCCTCGAGTATTAAAGAAATTATGACATTTTTGGCAAAGCTAGTAAGTTGCCCAGTTTCCAGCCATCTAGATATAGAACATTTCCTTGAGGCTGCTTGACTTTTAGTTGACTAAAACCGACTTGTCAGTCCCTTCGCTAGCTAAAAATGGCTTAGTGACCATACATAAGTACTTCCAAGCAATATAATTACTGAGGGGTGGATGGTATGTGCCTGGCACATACATATTTCATTCTGGCAACAACTACTGTACATGTATGTGGGGGGTTTAAATGTTTACTGTGTGCTTGCTTTGGCTGTTTTTGTACTTATTTCTTACGCTTCATTAATTAATCGAGCAGTAGATTATAAACTTTAGTTATTTCACTGAATAAAACTGAGTTTTGCATAATGTGTCTCTTGGTGGTCGGAAACTGGCAAGGTAGCTCCAAATCTTCAGTAAGAGTTTGGAGGCTGAAATTTAGAAACAGCTAAATTCTACATTGTACAATGTAGCTTGTGATGACAGAACCCCTAATCACTTTCTTTTTTAATCTAAACTCTGCCAAAAATTTATGAAGCTCCTTCATATACATGTATTTCCTTTGAAACGACATATTTTCTTTTATATGGTAGCTTTGGTGTGCAGTGAAACTCACAAAAATTAGTCGCTTTAACGTTTAGTCACCTATCAGTGAACAAAATTCTTCCTTGCTTGTTCGTTTCTTGTCCAGAAAGCCCGCCTAAACCATGTATTTATTGCTGAAATGTTTGTATTTTCATCGGTACGCTTCGGTGGATGAGTAACTACAAATCTCAACCAAAATAGCCGATTCTTTTTTTTTTTTTTTTTTTGGCCAAAAGCTGGTACCGGCCAGAAACTGGGCATCACACTGTACATGTGTAGGTCATCCACCCAAACTGGTGAGTACTAAAGAATTCTAGAACTGCTCTAGTTAGAATAGCTCTGTATACTGCATGATTAAATACAAATTAAAATGGTCAGACATTATAACATGGCATCTGATAGGATGCAGTGATGCGGATCTGCATAACACCCCTAAAATCTGCATCCTCCGCATAATCACGATATTTTCCGCATAAAACAGAAGAAATGCCTGATATTAGTGAAAAAGCAGCTGCTTACCATCCTCACAAATATAAAAGCCAAGAGATTGACTATTTTGAAATACTTATTTTCCTGAACATTGAAGAAAACACGCCATTTCGTTCACAAGATGAGAAAGTTCCATGCATTTTTCGGCAATGAACCTGGACACTAGTTACAGTGCAGCTCAGAGATAAGTGGTACAGTGTATGTTATAAATTATAATTTTATAACATACCCTGCGCTCAAAATTTAAAAAGACAGATGCAACAAGATATGAAAATTTAGCCGCAAGATATAGTTGCAAGTTAAATTGCATCATTTGCAATCATACATGTAGGGACAGTCACTTGCGCTAAATTGTGTCGCCAAGTCTGTCGCCAGTGGTGTTTAACAAAACGAAATAGGAGCCTGCAACATACGTGTGTAAAAAATTGCTGAAAATGGTGAATGATGGAGGTAATGGATCGTGGTTCAACCACATTACAATTTTGCTCCACATCTCCAAATTGAAACAAAATTCATGACGAGAAACAGAAAAATTTTTTATCGCTTTATTTATTTTAGCAAAAATTTCGGCAAAATGCCAACTGCTAACCCTTTTATTTGAACGGTGAAAGCTTTAGCGACTCCTCCAGATATTTTAATTAATAATCACACTTTCGAATCCTGATTCCCACCATAAGCATGTAAATACCGCTACATTGGACAAGCCTAATTATTAGTTTTATAAATTGTTTAAATTTCCGCATAATCCGGTGTAATTTCCGCATAATCAACGCATGTTTACGCATAATATAGTGGCCAAAAATTTACACATAATCTTTAATTTTTTTTCTGCATCCTATCAGAAGCCCAATTATAAAGTTCTACGTGTATAGCATTCTAGCCTGAATAAAGTGGTGGTAAGTGCAAACTTCCAAAGTTTTAAGTTCTAGAGATCTAAGTTCTAAAGTTCGACAGTTGTTACATGTATATGTTACCCTCCAGAATGTCTAGAATGTCTAGAGTTCTAGACTAGCTAGACTCTCTAAGTGAGTTCTAGAATGTCTAAACTGCACACTTAGGGTTAGGGTTAACCCAAACCCTAGATTACTTTAGAACTTTTAGCAATTTTAGAACCCCCAGACGGTTTGTTTGGTATTATAGAACTTTAGAAATTTTAGAGATTTTAGAACACCTAAAAGGACTTTACCTATTTTGGAGCTTTCGAAATGTTAGAGTCACAACATGGACCATGGATATTGTAGAACTTTAGAACTTAGAGCCCCGAAAGTGATCGTTTGATATTCTAGAACTTAACAGATTTCAGAGGTTTTAGAACTCCCAAAACGATCATTTGATATTGTAGAACCTTTACATGTAGTTCTAACACTCTACATCGTGTTATGTATTCGTTATTTATCTGTCAGCGGTTGTTGTTTACGCGTGCGCATTAAAGCAGGTTTGCTTGGGGGTAGACCGCCATGTTGGAAACGTGTATGTTTTGGTTGTGTCTCATCTAGTTCAATCTGACCCTGTTTGGAACCATCGACTGGTTTCTCCATATTTAACACTGGCGACGAGGATGGGATTAACTGAAAAAGACTGAAACAGCGAATAATGGCGGCAGTTAATATCGAAATCCAAGGGATAAGTCCGTTCGAGTGCAAAGGGAATTCGTCAGCGTTGGCACCACGTTGGAAGAAATGGCTTCAATCGTTTCAATACTTTCTCGTAGCCAAAGGAGTGGTGAATGACGCGCAAAAGAAAGCTTTGTTACTTCACACAGCGGGAATACAGGTTCAAGAGTTGTACGAAACGCTAACGGATCCAGGCACGGATACATTTGAGGAAGATACCGCAACACAATACGAGAAAACCGTTGGCACTCTGAACGCGTATTTTGTCACCAAACTGAACGAACCGTATGAGAGAGTGTTCAGAAGAATGACTCAACAGGATGGAGAGACAGTTGATCAGTTCATCGCTAGACTCAGGAAACAAGCACAGAATTGTAATGTCAATGACCCCGATGTTGACATCAGAGATCAAGTCATCGATAAATGTCGGTCTTCGGTTTTAAGACGAAAACTACTCGGAAAAGAAAACCTGACCCTGACAAAAGTGCATGAGGTTGCTCGAGCTATGGAAGCTGTAGACTTGCCGGCTAAGCAAATGGGAGAGCAGAGGGAAGAGCCACTGGGTGTGCATAAGGTTGTCCAGAAATCTTCTTTGAAAACTCCCAAGCAGCCAAACAAGAAGTCGAGTAAAGGGCGGTGCTACCGATGTGGTCAAGAGGGGCATTATGCCCGAGATAAATGCTGCCCAGCTCTCCAAGCAGAATGTTCAAAGTGTAAAATGGTGGGTCATTATGCAGCTATGTGCAAAACCAAGACAAGAGGTGGGGCAGCAAACTCGTCAGGTGGCCGGAAGCGAGAGGCAGAAGTTAACAAGTATTTGGAAGGAGTAGTGGTAGGCGACACAGATGATGATGATGATGATGGTGAGGATGAAGCACTAGGCCTTTTTACAGCTGAGGATTCCAGGAAAAGGAGGCATGCACCAATTCAAGTGTCAGTCATGCTAGACCAGAAGAGCTGTGCAATGCAGTTGGATACAGGAGCAACAGCGTCTATCTTGCCTAAGTCCTTGTATGACCAGCAGTTTAATCAGTGGCCATTGCGAAGTACCAAGGTTAAGTTAAAGGCTTACAATGGTGTCCAAATTCCAGTTTATTGAGAGGTTTGGTTACCGGTTGTATATGATGAGCAAAAAAGGGTGTTGCCGTTGATTGTAGTTGATGGAGATGGTCCCCCACTACTGGGTAGGAATTGGCTGAAAGAACTCCCGCTGAACTGGCACAACATCTTTCTTGTGAGCAATACTGAAACGCTGTCAGACATATTGAAGCGGCATGAAAAGGTGTTCAACAAAGGACTGGGAACCATCAAAGGCTTCAAGGCGGATATTAAATTGCAAGATGGTGCTAAGCCTGTATTTTGCAAAGCCCGGCCAGTACCCTATGCCCCACGCCAAAAAGTTGAAGAAGAGTTAGACCGTCTGGAAAGCCAAGGAGTACATGTAGTTAAGAAGGTGGAACGGAGTGACTGGGCTTCGCCCATTGTTTGTGTGCCAAAGAAAGACGGAAGTCTTCGTATCTGTGGGGATTTCAAGGTGTCCATTAACAGAGTCCTTTTAGACAACCCATATCCATTGCAAGACACTGAGGATGTATTCGCCACTTTGGGTAGTGGAACTGTGTTCAGCAAGATTGACTTGTCAAATGCCTATCAGCAGATGGAATTGACGGCTGACAGCCAACGTTACCTCACGGTGAACACTCACAAGGGGTGTATGCATATCAGTGTCTCACCTATGGTATAGTCTCTGCTCCTGCCGTTTTCCAGTCAACAATGGATCAGATACTGCAAGTGATGGATAAAGTGCGTTGTCGTATAGATGATATTCTGATCCGAACAGAGCCCCATGAACACTTGCAATTATTGGATGAGGTGTTGACTAGGTTGGAGAAGCATGGCATATTAGCGAAGAGGTCAAAATGTGAGTTCATGGTGCCAAGTGTGGATTTCCTGGGGTACCGTGTTGACGGAGAAGGACGGCATCTCACAGATGAAAAGATTGCAGCTATTAAAGGGGCCCCGAGCCCGAAGAATGTGGCAGAACTTCGTTCCTATTTGGGACTGCTAAATTATTATGGTAACTTTATTCCTAATCTATCCACATTGCTGCAGCCGCTGCATGAACTGCTTCGGAAAGGAGTGAAATGGGCTTGGACAGAAGAGTGTGAGAAGGCGTTTGTGAGCAGCAAATCTGAGCTTGTGGCTGACAAGGTGCTTGTGCCATATGATGAAAAGAGAAAGCTGATTCTGGCATGTGATGCCTCTCCTTATGGTGTGGGTGCCGTGATTTCTCATGTAATGGATGATGGTGAAGAGCGTCCCATTGCTTTTGCCTCGAGAACGCTCACAAAGAGCGAAAGGAATTACTCGCAAATAGAGAAGGAAGCCCTGGGAATTGTATTTGGTGTCCGGAAGTTTCACAAGTATCTATACGGTCGAACGTTTCACCTGTTAACAGATCACAAGCCATTAGTGACCATCTTGGGTCCTAAACAGCAGTGCCTACTTTAGCAGCAGCTAGAATGAAACGCTGGGCTGTTATTTTGCAGGCGTACAATTATCAGGTGGAGTATTGCTCGTCGGCAGAGCATGCTAATGTCTTATCACGTTTACCTTATGACCTCAGTCCCCTGAAAGAAGAGGCAGAAATGTTCTTCTTCTCAGGTCTTGATGAATTGCCAGTTGACTCTAAGGACATCAGCAGGGACACACGGAGAGATCCTGTGTTAGCGAGAGTTTTGGAGTACACCCTCGCTGGATGGCCTAATCATGTTATCGAAGAGGAACTTAAACCATACTTTACATGCAGACATGAGCTAACAGCAGATCAAGGATATGTCTTATGGGGAATGCGCGTAATCATTCCGTCATTGTTAAGGAACCGACTATTGCAAGGGTTACACGAAGAGCATCCTGGTATTGTTGCCATGAAAGCCATTGCCCGGAGTTACTTATGGTGGCCTAATTTGGATGCAGAGATTGAGCTGATGGCCGACTCGAGTCTGGCAGAGAGTGCACATTGATTTTGCTGAGAAGGATGGCAACAGTTTTCTTGGTCTAGTTGACAGCCACTCCAAGTGGATTGAGGTAGCACACATGACATCTACTTCAGCTAAGAGTACTATTGACCAGTTAAGAATGTGGTTTGCAGCATACCGACTTCCTGAGGAAGTGGTGTCCGATAATGGTCCCCAGTTTATTTCCAATGAATTTGTGGATTTCCTTAAGCAGAATGGAGTTAAACAGACCCTGGTTCCCCCTTATCATCCATCGTCCAATGGTGCAGCAGAGCGTACAGTACAGATCCTTAAACAAGCATTACAGAAGGAGGCCGAACGAGTAAGAAGGGGTGCACCGAAGCGGTCTTTGAAGCACCAACTGGCAAACTGTCTGTTCCAGTACAGAAACACACCTCATTCTGTTACAGGAGTGACACCAGCAGAACTGTTCTTAAAGCGCAAACCTCGCACCAAGTTCAGT
The DNA here is from genome assembly GCF_036669925.1 of Montipora capricornis. NCBI lineage: Eukaryota > Metazoa > Cnidaria > Anthozoa > Scleractinia > Acroporidae > Montipora > Montipora capricornis. The sequence continues at coordinate 19,315,885 of NC_090893.1, forward strand.
GTTCTAAAGCCTAACATGGAAATGCACGTCCAAAACCAGCAAGGCAAGCAACAGCAGCAGCACGATAAGAGCCGTGTTAAGATGCGTGAACTGTCTTCGTGTGATTCTGTGAATGTGCGAAACACCCGGGGAGGGGTAGAGAAGTGGGTTCCTGGTACAGTGATAAGAAGGTTGGGGCCGTTATCCTATCTGGTGAAAGTAGGGCGGCAACTGCGTTATGTACATGTTGATCACCTGCTGCGGTCTGAGCGTGAAAATTCTGAAGAGGGGTTTGATAATGTGTTTCCCGAGGAGCGAGCTGTTCTAATGTGGTCTCCAAAGTTGACATGTGGTACGTCATCATCACCAAGCGCTGTTACCTGTGTGCTGGAGCCAGAAATAGAGACACCTTGTAAGGTACCTATACAGACACCGAAACCAGTTGCAGTACAACCTTCTGTGCTTAAGGACAAGACCCCGAATTGTGCCCCAGCACAGCCGTCAACTTCAAAGATCCAGACTCAGACACCCGTTGCAGCGAGGAAGTCAGCTTGTACGCTTGAGTCGCCCAACCCAGTTCCAACACTTGAGTTGGATTCTTCGTCTCGAGCACAAAGTCCAAATATTATGTCAATTTCAAGAGATTTGCCAAATAGGGCTGAGCACAGATATTCCGTCAGGCAGAGGAAAGCACCTGTTAAGCTAAGTCTGTGACATTGATAGTAGTAAGGAACATTTTTAGGGTTGAACACTGCCTGAGCTCTGGAGACATTTAGGTTACCCTTTTTGTTGATGTTTACAAGTTTTTAGCGACTTATTAGTCTTTTTTTTAGATTTTGTGAACTCGACCAAACAAACAGTTTTCTCAGTAGTTTAGTGCTTTCACATATTAGAAGGGGAGGAAGTGTTATGTATTCGTTATTTATCTGTCAGCGGTTGTTGTTTACGCGTGCGCATTAAAGCAGGTTTGCTTGGGAGTAGACCGCCATGTTGGAAACGTGTATGTTTTGGTTGTGTGTCTCATCTAGTTCAATCTGACCCTGTTTGGAACCATCGACTGGTTTCTCCATATTTAACACATCGCGTTTTGATTTTAGAGTTTCTTGAGACTTTTAGCTAAAATAGATTTCTAGACTTTAGAGACCTGCCCTCAGTGTTTTTAAAATAACTCTAAATTCGCATGCAGCTACAGATGAGTTCTACATTGTATCTTCTAATGACAATATTTGCACCTTTCCCCCTCGCGATTTGCCGCATATAAAGATCGTATGGCAAATTCAACGCTCTTTTTCGTTGTGGTAGTGATTGAGCCATTCAAATTTAAAAGCGCTGTGTTCTAAATTCAAGTTCGACCAATTTAATTGATTCAAAGCTCGTACTTTCCATCTGTGGAATGTAGTCATTTGATACGGTCCAATAAAAGTTCGATGTTTGAATCAAGGTTAAATAAGTGGGTAATACACATCAAACAGTTTAGTGTGTGCCAGAGTGGAATCCATGGCATTCATGTTAGACACTTTGCCGAAAAGCTAACTGGTA
>NC_090893.1:19332402-19337402 GCF_036669925.1 Montipora capricornis
TACCAGAGATAATGTACGAAAATATTGGCCAAAACCGTGTTAGCACTTACTCCATTCGAGACAAGAACCGTCTTCTCGTGCCAACGTACAAATGTACGAGTCAAGATACATGTGAAGATTCTCTGTTATATAGAGGCGCATCTTTATGGAACTTTGTTAACTATAATGACAGGGAAGCATCAATGACCCTGAATTTTAATTAGTTTGGGAAGCGAGTTAACGCTGAAGATTATTTTATAGATTTTTACGTCAACATCTACTATAAGATGCAGACAACAGAATTTTATATATTACTGATCACTGTAGCCATATAATATACCTGATTTGCAAATATGCTTTGATGTAGAATGGGTTAGTTTAATTCTTAAATACACATTAAGAATTCAATTCTTAGACACATAATATATTTGATTTGTAAATATGTTTTGTAGATTTAAAAATTATCGTGTTTATATACAGTGTCGTCAATTGTAGTTGGCTTCCGGCCATATCATGTATTAAAGCATTTTGGGTAAGTTTTTTTTTTTTCAAGAAATAATGACTGCAACCACTTACGGGGGGTGTGTCACGGAAGGACAGTTGATTTTGTGTAGTTTTGCCATTTATTCTTTCTTAATTTCTGTCGCATTAACCCAAACATTACTTTTAAACGACTTAACTCCAAGAAATGTCTCTAGAGAATACACAATTTAAGTGACAAAGAAGGGAGATAAACTTTGAAAAACTGTTAGCCTCGACAGTTTCAAAAACCCCAATTGCAACCCATTTTAATCCTCTTAAATGTTGCCCATCCCTGTCTCCTTTTATATTTGCTGGTTTATTCTAAGCTTCAATAATTTATGACTTCCAGTCACTGGATTTGGCTAATTATAAATTTCGCGAGACATCCCCCTAATAGAGTGCTTTCACGTGACGTCACAGCGGCCATGTTAGTGTCCCTAAGCAAAGGAATGGCGGCCATGTTGATGTACCCAACTAATCCGGGAATTGAGCTCTATTGTCATGCAAACGTTTTTTTTTTTGTTTCGGTGGAAAAACAAGGTTGCTGATCACGTGAGTGAAAACACTATAAGAACCGTGACAACCCCGCATTTATTTTGCATAATATTTATCGTCAATTAATTTTTCTAGATTATTTATAGCCTAAGTATAAATTTAGCCAAATTTAGCCATGCGGGTTGACTTTCACTTCTCAGTGTTTCTTCATAGCTAACTCAAAGGTGTCATGACTTTAAATTTATAATATCCACTTTTTTGTGCGAATTATAAGTTGTTGTTTCGTTTCTTTAATATTTAAAGTATTACCCATGGAAGAAAAGGGATTATCAGAATTAAAGATTAAATTTCCTCAAAGGAAGAGTATTGCATTCGAACCTCGATTATCCGGACTTGCGGTGGCCGCGGTAAATACCCCGGTAGTACGGATAGTTGAAAATATGAATATTAGTGAATGCAAACAGAACTTAATATTCGGGCTTTCCAGCGGAAACGCTCCAGGTTAAATCGCGGCTTCAGTTTTTTCGCTACTTTAAGTTGCTAAGCAACATGTACCCTGTCCCAGTGCGCAGCACTTACGGGCAACAAATAGCACAGGTGGCCCTAGCTCTACGATTCGCGCGGGACGACCTTTGAACATCATATCAACATGACCGTCAATTTAATTTGCGTAATAGCGAAATTACGAAGGTTTGTATGTGGGAAGATGTATGGAATTGGAAGGCAACATCAGGAGTGATTTTTCAATTTATTTTTCTCACCTGAACTCCTTTGTAGTATCTTTTGTGTCTTTTGGTTTCTAGGTCGATTTGAAGCGATTTCTTGGAGTTTCTGTTTCAGCTGTTTCTCTCTCTATATTATATCTTACCAAGATAGGAGACTAGCGGCCGAATTCGTTGACGGAAAACAGCCATAAATTCGTTTCAAAGGCTCCAGTTGCATGTAAATTTCACGTGGACCACGGCAGATAATAACAGAACACATCCATTGAAGGTTGCAGGGGATCATTATCCTGGCGAGGGAATTATTCCTGAATAATAACCACAATCGTTTCCGTCGAGATCCATCGAAGTAGGCTTGACTCTATTAAATCCCTCGTGCTCGAACTGTTTCAATTTGGCTTAGCGACCCGGCCTATGAGTCAGTGATGAGTCAAATTACTTACTCACCCGGTGGCTAACAGTCAATTGATCCCATCAACAATCGCACTTTTATGGTTTCTTACCGTCTACTTTCTTATTTGTCGTATCTATCAAATTATTCATTTACCCTTTTTGCGCGGGGACTTCTAGGTTGCCTCCTCGGGTTTTGGCCCCTGGGCCTAGAGAGAGAAACAGCTGAAACAGAAACTGAACGAAATCGCTTCAAGTCGAAAGACACAAGAGGAACTACAAAGGAGTTAAAAATTCAAAATAATGTATTGAAAAATCACTCCTATCTTTGTCTTCCAATACCAAACATTTTTTCCCATACAAACCCCTTTGTAATTCCACTATTATGCAAATTAACCGTCGCGTTAAGTTGATGTTCAAATTCCGTCACGCGCGAATCGTAGGGCTTGGGCCACCTCAGGGTCCAGTTGTTCGAAAGCCGATTAACTTAATCCAGGATTAGCGTAAACTTTTGTTTCATGTTTTCAACTTTTTGCTGAAAGTTTCTTTTGCTTATCCTCTAATGTAAAGTTTTGTCAGATATCAGCGTTGAACAGCGTTTGGGAATACAGAAATAATGTCCTTGGTTAATTTTTAATCTGGTATTAGCGTTAATCGACTTTTGAACAACCGGGCCCTGGTGAAATAGCCAAATTTGAGGATTTTATAGAGGATTTCAGCACTTGAACAGTGTCTTTCTTGAAGATCTACCAAGGCCTTGTCATATTAAATAGGCTGTAATATTCCCGAAGTGAGTAACGCGAATTTATATTTTGAAATGACGTTCTCGTTGCCGTCGCCGTCGTCGTTGCTTAAGTTCTCCAATATTTCTGGTAAAACAGAAGATGCGCTGAAACCAAGAATTTTTGTGAATGGTTTGGATTTTTTGGGTTTGTAAGTAAATTACAGGTTATGATTTTGCATTTGAATTGGTTTGATTCACTCACAGGCAGCACGCCCAATATCCCGGTCCGCTTAACGGTGCCTCAGATGAAATAGTAACATATCCTGTTTGAATTCTTTGTTATTAATAAGGGATGGGCACATCGCACTCCGGTCTCCGCAAAAGACCACTAGACCAACTGTAAGAAGCAAAACGCAACTTCTTTGCGAGAAAAAGGTATTTTTTATTACTTGGTACACCTCTTCCCATACCTTAATAAACCCTCGAACTACAAAGACACACCCAAACAACGAAAAAGCTGGTGAATGCCAGGCGCCAGGAAAACTGCGCCCTGGAGAGGTGCCCCACCCACGGAAACCCAATCCACTCGTCCGACGAATCGGAACGCCCACGAGCGTGCCCAGGAAATAGACATACCCGCGTGAGACTGGCCCTTTAAAGGAGAAATAAAGAACTAAAAACAAGATATGACTAAGTATCAAATAGCAAACAGACTTATTGATAATAAATGAACAAGCATACTACTTCCAAACAGAATGAAGGGGGTAGTTAATTGCGGAATAGTAAGTAACCTCACGTTGATTTGAAAAGCTTTAATTTGCTTGTAGAATGAAAATGTTTGGCCAAAAAAACCTTAAAGACCCCTAGAAACCACGCAAAAAAGTGAAATGATCGGACCTATGCTGGTCACGCATTTTTCTGTTTGCCCCCTCGGAGTAACACGTGACGCGGGTTAACAGTAAGTCGATCTCTTTCAACCACGTTGCGTTCGTTGACATGAGCGCGATGGCGACATCGTCTCACTCCGCTAACCTCATCTGAAACCTCCGACATAATAAACTGCGTTGCAATTTATTAGGAAAAGGGAAGCTTTGGAAGCAGTTTCCTCCGCGTAAGGAAAGAATTCGGGCAGTTACTGAAAAAGAAAAAAACGCTAAAGAAAATCCGGGAAAACGTCACGTCAGTTTTTCAGTTGTACCAAGCCAAAAGCTATGGAAAAGATTGATGAAAATATTGAAAACATTGATGAAAATTTCTCCCTTTTTGGAACAGCGATAAAGCAGAGGTGGACCATTTTATTAAACAAGCTAATAAATTCTACCCTACCATCAAATTCATGGCTGAAATATCAAAGAACTAAAAGGGTCATGAAAGAGGGAATGGTAATCCCAATTCCCAGACCAAATTTGGACAAAATCTAGTCCCAGTGGCAAGTTTTCGTGTTTGGAAGAAATCGCAGTCCTTGCAACTAAAATCCTAACTGGAGTCATGATAGGGAAAATATAATTTTAGAGCATCGATATGTTGTATGAAGCACTCAATCACAAGTCTAAGGAAAAAAAACATGAAAATACGAGGTATGATTTGTATCTGCATGGGATTGCTTACCCAAGTGTCCCCTAAAAAAGACTTGCTATCACCAGGCACATGAAAGCATTCTGAATGGTGTTAGGGTTAGTTTATGTCGTTTCTCTTCGTCACTTTCCGAGTCACTGTCATCATCATCGTTATTACGAAATTCGTCAATATAAGTATCCCCACCAGTATCCTCCTCTGCGTTTTCGCCCTCTTCACTAGACCCACAACAATCGCTAGGCCCGAAGGTCTCACAAATCGGTAGGGTACGTTCAAGGACGTTTCAGTTCTTGTGCCTGACACATTTACCGTGGCGCCTTGACCAATACCTCATCTGAGCGTCTTCTTTTCAAGTGATTGCATTGGTTGCAGTGGGTTTAGGGATTCGTGCTAGTCAAGCCGTGTTAGAGGTATGTTGTAGGTAGGAGGTCTGTTGGCATCAGGAGGTCCTCACTCTCACATAGCAGTGGCCCAGGAACGCCATCATGTCAGCCATTCAAATCTCATTCTCAGCAAGGACGCTTTATCTCCCATTCCCAGTAACAAAATCCCAGTTCCCACTGATCAAATCGCATTTTCCCACCAAAAAATCG
>NC_090893.1:19339902-19349902 GCF_036669925.1 Montipora capricornis
CTTTTATTGGTGTTTCATATGGTATCATAACATTGCCGTTAAGTGAAACAGTTGGGTACATTCAATCCTTCCAAATAGTTCACTTTGCTGAAAGTGTTAAAACTGGTTTAAGCTTCCTTAAAAGGCCAGCAAAAACATTTTGCAGTTCCTGAAATGCATAATAGAGTGATAGCTTTTCCAAGATTCATCTACAATGAGAACTGTTGCTGGCATTTCATTTGAATTTGTATTCATGTTATAACAGGGTTAATTGAACGCAAACTCTACTAAAGAAATAGATATGACACGAAATGTTTTAAGGGCATGGAAGAGATCCTTTCTTGGTTCCAAAATCGACCCCTGTCCACATCACTTCTCCTGGGGTCCATTGTGGATTTTTTACACAGGGTCTGAGTACAAATTTATAGGATTTAACCATTCTAGATATGTCAAATACAAAAGGCTTATTACATGTTTGTGAAATATCCGTTAACACTGTGACTTCCTTCGCGCGGTCGTTACTGTAATTCCAAAATCTGTGTATTAATTCTGGCGTGCTGCCATGAATACCCAGGAAGGAGTCGCATACGTTTGTCAAGGTTTCAAACATCTTCACCCTCCTCGCTGGCGGATAATGATGAAGCCTTCGATCGTCAAAATGAGTTAAATGGTCGTCTTTATTAAAGACACTGTTAATCCAAATAGGAATTTGCTGATCCGCGTGTGGATGACAAAGGATTCGCTGAGGGTCTTGCGACAAAAAGCGCATAATGACGTCATGAGTAAATAACGTCCAAGCCTCGTCCACGTAAATGAGATCTTTAAAGGTACAGTGAAACCAGCCCCAGCTTAACATCCTGGTGGGCCTGTGGCGTAACTCATATTTGAGCCTCTCAAGGCACACGAAATAGTCATCGTCAAGACGGAGGAAATACGTGAAATTATACTTGACCGCAGCCCACATCATTTGGTAGAGATATCGAAGGCCAAAACTTCGGCCGCCAATAACCGGTTGAAATTCGATGTCTTTGTAAATCTGTTTTTCATTGGAAAGTTTCTCTTTATTCTCTTTGGGTATTTGAATGCCGTCAGTGAAAAACTTGCACCCCACCTAAAACAGAGTTATGGCTTCAATAAATGCCGGCCAAAGTTTATCTTGACGAATAATAATGCGTTTACTGCCCGTCTTTTTTAACCGTGAAGCCACCGATTAAACTCTGGCTCGCATTTTAATTTTGCGGTGTATCGTCATAATTAAAGAAATCACCATTTTTCTTCCTCATCTTGCATTTGCCATTACATTTGTACTATGTCGCCTGTAAGGTGCCAGGAGACCAAAGTCACGGACTCCTGACAGTGTGCTATTCGCACTAGAGGCATACAAGTTAAGGAGGTTCCATTGAGTTTTAGGGCCTCGCGCAAGCTGGACACTAGTATGCCTGAATCGCGCGTGTCTTTCTGATTTTTGTGACGTCAGCATTTTCTCTCGTTGCCTTCGGTGAATTGTTTTAAAAATTGGTTCAGTTCTAACCGCATACACTTCCTATCAAATACCCTATATTTGTTAAAATATGTCAGAGCTAATCGAATATATTTAGAAAAATGACATGAATATTGGCAAAACGGTCTGTGAGCAACCTTGACTTTTTACCACTTCAAAATGTCTCGCATTATCATTTCCATATTGTTGCCAAGAATTAAAAATAAAAAAAACACTGGTACCAATACTGGTAAATCTCTACAGGGAAAATTTTCAGAGAATTTAATTGTTTTTCCTCTTGTTACTTGCGCCCTGTATTGAGGATATTCGCAAATACTCTAGGGAGCCACCTTAAGGGCCCACAGACGGATTTTTCGCAAAGTGAAATGTTATTTCCGGTAACTGACGTCATTATATCATGAACTGACAAGAAAACCCAGTCACAAGCAAAAGTCACCGCACAAACTGTTGTTTCCATCGAAGATTTTCCTCGCCCTTCCCCGCGCTCGTTCTCAGATCAACTGCGCATGCGTAAACGAACTGACTTCTGGTTTGAGAAAAAAGCCAAATTTCCAGCGGTTTTAAATTGAATTAATTTTTTTTTTACATGGCACGTTTCACTCCCAAATACAGAATATAGCTTAACATTGATTTTTTAAAATCATCTTTTTTGAAAAAGTTATGGGTATTTCAGTATCGTTTATGTCTTTAAAAAGAACATTTTTCGAAATAAAAAGAAAACCATGCTTGGCTGGATGCAAAAACGAATACAAATTATCAAACCATCGACTAAATACCCAAATTGCGTAGCACGGAGACAAATTTAGAGTTTTCTTTTATTGGTCACGTGACCATGGGCGTGGTGTGATGACGTCATATTTAGGGTCATTGGCTTACAAAAGTTGGAAACCGACCAAAATAATGCCAACTTCTCTCAAATTACTTAACCATTACATCCTTAGCAACGCACCCCAAAGAATACGTCAGTGGGCCCTTAAGAAAGGCAGGACGTTTTCTCCGTGTTTCCATAGCGTCATCTAAACACGAGGGGAAGTTAAGAGAATTCGAGGCAGTCGAGGGCTTGCGTAACTGTCGACAATACTCCCAACTCCTCCGAGTGTTTAGATGACGCTATGGAAAGTTAGTTTAACTATGGGAAAAAGTTCTCTATTTCTTTTTGAGAATGTTTCTCAAAGATAATTCGACAAATGAAGGAAAATAGTTTTCTTTACTTCTTGGTTGAAACACATTTTCTTGATACGCGCTCACATTTCCTAACAGCCAATCAAAACGCGCGTCTGACAATACGTAACCATTCTCTGATTCGTGTGATGTCACAGCCGTGTTTCCATACTCTTATCTAAACACAGCTATTGACCAATGAGAGTGCAATTACTATCCTAATTTCGTTTTTGTGCTCGCCCTTTTGGGCGTATTGTCGCATGTTTACCCCGTGATTTGAACAAAATGACAAGATCGCAAATGCAAAGAAAACAACCTGGGCCCGGTTGTTCGAAAGACGATTAACTTAATCCAGGGTTATCCTAAACTTTTGTTTCATGTTTTCACCTTTTTGGTGAAAGTTTCTTTTGCCTATTTTTGTTCTTCAAGATTGACTTCTTCTAATGTAAAGTTCGGCCGAATATCAGCGTTGAACAGCATGTGGGAGTAGAGAAATAAATTACTTGGTTAATCATTTAATCTGGGATTAGTGCTAATCGGCTTTTGAACAACCGGGAACAGAGGCTTAAACTTTCCATTTTGCCGCCATTGTGCCGCTTGTTTGAACTTGGCTTGTGAAAGGAAGACAAGAGGTATTTGCCCGCAAGGTTCGGTCTAGAGCTCGACAGACTGTTGTTATACAGTTTCTCAAATTCTCTTATATTACTGATTATCCAATTTCCGAGCACACTACAGCGCCGCGAAAACACTGGTGGTAGTTCGTGCGTGGCTAGGCTTAGATTTCCACCCGCTGGTGGCATGCTCACGCTACTCTCGTAAATACAATGATAAATCCACCACATTGGAATAATTATCCCCGAGTATATTATGCCCCAGATTTTTTCAGGGGTTTGTTCCTGATTGGTCAAACCAAACAAAGAACATCCCGTGCACCAAGCCGTTGGAGTAAGGAGAAGCACTCCGGCGCAACAAGCCACCAGGGGCTGCAAATCTTAGCCTAATATTCGTGGCCTGGGCAAATGCAGTTCGATTTCAGATTCTCTTAAATACACAGTGTCCTGAGAATGCTTGATCAAATCTGCACGTACCCTGGGCAGAGTCGTTCTTTTTCCTTTTTTTTTTTAATAGACCTCTTTAAAGTGAGGCTGGTGTTGACCTTGTTATGATACAGACCCCTCTCCTTTTCTTATGTTAATGATGTGCTTGTCATGCTAATTAGTAAGAATTTACATAAGAAAAGCAGCGAGTGAGGTTTCTATCAAAACAAGGTCAACTCGAGCTTCACTTTCATTCAAAGGCCAGGTAACTAAATACACAACTGTAAAATGGACTATTGCGTGGCGCCGCAACGTGAATACCTTGTTTGGCTTCACTAGTTGGACTTAGTTAAATCTAAAAAAGAAAGACAGGGGTTTCGAGTGCTTTTCTAATCGTAATTACCGATAACTTGTACAACTCGAAATGCAGTGGTAGGCAAACTGTTCTGCCACCTCATTTTCCAGCCAAGAAATACTAACCTCTCCATGACATTTCGTCCACCATGTCTGCCTTATTGCTTCTCTCCTGTCTCGTCTTGAAGGCGCCGTAGATACAATAATAAGAAGGAAGATGGTTTGTTTCGTCTCGGGCTGTTTCAAATCGCTGAATTCCGTTGTTGAAAACATGCAATCCCTTCTATTGGGTGTTACCTGCGTCAAGTTAGCGAACATGTCCACAAGTGGTTTAAGGTGTGTGAATCCTGGTTGTAGCAGGACGCCACCTCGTCCTTGCGGTCTTTTGAGGTATAACCTCTTGTAGTTCAAAGAAAAGTTCTCGGTGCCAAAATGCAACATCGTAGTAACCATGAAAGCAAAGAGAAACACACAACAGATAAAAGTAATGCGACTCACTGGAGCTGAGCATATTTCCTTTCTGGGACGTATAAACATTTTTATGCTGGCCAGTCTAGAGACAAGATAGAAAAAAAAAACAGTTAACAAAGCATCTCCTGTTTTTTTTTCTCCATAAGAAGAAATAAAAAATTTGGAGACAGCAGGAAGGCTGGCAGCCGCCTTTGAGCTTTTCATGATTGCCCAGTAAAAAAATCTGTCAATCATTCGACCCATGGGAATGAAACTTGCAGATTTTACTCTGTTTGTTGTTTAAGAGTAATACATAAAGCAGTAGTTAACCTAGCAACCTTTGTGGCTTTCTTAATTGGTGTTGATAGAAGAATCCTCCATACAAGAAGAGGTTTCTCTCCACTAACTAAAACATTCACTAATTAGCAGGTAGTTTCAGGGGAATATTGTGTGTGTGAATGGTGAGTTGAGGAAAAATCATAGACAAAAGTTAGGGTTAGTCTGTAAAAACCCGAAAATAAGTTTAAGAAATGAAACAAACTCTGTGTGAAATTAAAAACCTTAATCTCAAAAACAGCCAGATAGTACATATACGAAAAACTAAATCACGTAGGAGGGATTAATAAACATTTGACCATGAATATTATTCGTTCTTAAAAATGGGAATAATAAAGATGAAAAATCTTTACACTAAAATATTCGTTCTTAAAAAATATATCGGAAAAACTAAAGAAATCTCATGGAATATGAAACACAGGTTCCCCGAGGCAAATCCAAAATCCTAAGGATAAAGACAAGCTGACTGCGAGACCATTAGGCTCGTAAATGGCTGCGAATCTTCAGGGGTAGAGCGCAACCGAGCAAGGGGGTTTCTAGTCCAGCGCCGGACGTCTACCAGACTCCCTCGTGCCGAGTCAAGAAAGGAAAAAGAGAATAACAACAAGCCGCAACTCTGGACAAAAACCAGCACTAAAAACCATGGACAGACTAACACGACCAAAGCTTGCAAGTCGATTAACCAAAAATGGAACGTAACTCTTACCAAAAACACAACTCATCATGTGTATCATGGAAGTTATGAAGCAAAATTATAGTGAAAAATAAAGAAACTAGACCCTCCGTGAGGGTACACTGGGTTGCCTGTGGTACGTGCAGCGTTCCAGGTAATTTTTTTCAAGTTGGGGGGTCATTAAGACCATTTAAGGGCTCACCCAGAAGTCATACCAGCAGAGTCCCTTTGGCTCACAACTCCTCACACGTTCGTACGACGAAACAGATCCTTTTCTGAGGTTAAAAACCTGGCTACCGGCCTATTAATTAATCATTTGTCAGAAAGAAGAAATTCCTGGCCTCTTTAAAAAAAATTGACACGCATTGCTTACGTGTGGTAGTGAAGTAACACAGCGATTTATTCCATAATGTCAACTGAGCTGGGTGTTGACTTCCAGGAGATTCAAGTTGTCCTTGCGTAATATGTAGCTCTAACAGTGCACGATATTGTTTTGGTTTTGTCTATCATTGTAGTGCCATGGTAGAAGTCTTGGGTAAATAGCCTGAGAAAACATGTGGTTACTAGCAAAGTACTGAACCCAGAAACATTGAAGAAAATAAATGGGAAGTGAAAAACATTGTCTTCTGGGATGACATGTTGACAGTTGTCTTTGCGTAGTATGTAGGTCTAACAGTACACGATATTGTTTTGGTATTGTCTATCATTGTAGCGCCATGGTAGAAGTCTTAGATAAATAGCCCCTTGAGAAGACATGTGGTTACTAGCAAAGTACTGAACCCAGAGAGATTGAAGAAAATAAAAGGGAATCGAGAAACATTAGCTTCTGGGCTGACTTGTTGATCATGCAACGTCTTTCCACCACAAGTGTAAGCGTGCACTGACAGAATCTGACAGCTTTGTAAACAAAAGTTGAAAGCTGAAGTTTACCCTATCCGGCAGGGTTAGTAACTGGATGGGCGACCTAAGAAATATACCACTCGGCAGTAACAGAGGCAAAGGACTGAAAATTCCTATTTTAATGCTTTCAAATGCGAACCAAGCAAGATACAGATTTTGTTAGCTTGCTTTATGCAAAACAATTATTGATGTCAAAGTAAATAAATATGGATACAAAATTTTTAAGAAGAGCAGAAGGAAGTTTCAGGACGGTCGATCGAGAATAAAATATTTTGCCATTGGTAACAAAATTTACGACATGAAAACAACATTAATTTTGAATCACGAATATAAAAAGTTATCATCAGCGAAAAACATTTTGGGAGATTTTAGTTGTTTTGTTGTAATTGTACTTTTGGCCGCACCGAGTAAATTGCACATCGAATTCAGCGGGCGCAGTAATCAAGTTACCGCGGCATGTTTACTCGCGAAACAGTGAAGCATCTGTGTTAAATGATGCTTAGATACCGGGTTTTTGTTTTTGTTAGTTTTCTTTTTCTTTCAATTGTTATAAATTTTGACAAGAAATGTGCGAATTCAACACAAAGATCACAATCGCTTAACTCTCAAAGGTTGACCATTGTTTCTGGAAATCAAAAATTTACTCTCCAAGACAAGGTTATTTATCACCAGGTAATTCCATCGTTTTGGTAATAGCAGCTACTTTATTATTCATCAGCGTCACAATCTTTCGCCGATTTTGGGGGTCACACTGGCATAACTTAAATTGAGACAAGACGGCAGGTGTGCGTTTTCCGGTCGGATGCAATAGCTGATGCCTTTCATATGGATATGAAACTCGTCAAAGACCAAATGAAAACTGTCAATCATGATGACACTTGGCGAGGAAACCGTGCTCGTGTGTAACCAGATTTATTACTTGACAGAGTTATGAAAGTCAGTCTCAGTCCCTCGATAAATAACTCAAAAGGTTGAACTTTCCTAACTACAAATCATTCGACCTTTATCAACACGTTTGATAAAACCAAATTTACCTTTTTCGCTCTCCCACTGATGCAGCACCACAGTTTGTTTGGAAACTAGAAATTCGTGTATCAGAAGTTAAGTTGTGCGGAGAAGCATTTCAATGACAAATGAAATATGAGGAAAATTAATGCAAATTAATGAAGATCGAGATCAAATGACTGTCATCCAATAATTAATTGCTTCATTGCTAAAAAAACCGATTACCTCGCGCGAGGTTCAAATTTTTTTAAATTTCCTTTCTTTTATGTTGTTAATGGCAAATAAAAATGAATGAATGAATGAATGAAACGGATGGAACATGCTCTTTATGTCCGTCATGAAGGACATAATGGACCCGTGACCTCGCGGTATCGCGAGGGCACGGGTTCAAACCCCGTTGAAGTCCTGAATTTTTCAGGCTTCTCAATATGCAGGAGTCCCTGCTAGACTCAGTAGTAAGGGGAAAATGTGAAATTACCTTGCAATGTCTTCGTTCGTTGGAACTGGTTCAGCAAGAAAAATGGATCCGGCTACACATAATTAAAGGGATAGGCAATAATGGTAGATTTTTTGCGTGCGTCAGTCAGAACTGAATTACAAAATGAAAACATAGAAGGAACACTGGCATAACTTAAATTGAGACAAGACGGCAGGTGTGCGTTATCCGGTCGGATGCAACAGCTGATGCCTTTCATATGGATATGAAACTCGTCAAAGAAAACTTGCTGTTCATGCACACGACCAAATGAAAACTGTCAATGACACTTGGCGAGGAAACCGTGCTCGTGTGTAACTAGCTTTATTACTTGACGGAGTTATGAAAGTCAGTCTCAGTCTATCGATAAATAACTCAAAAGGTTGAACTTTCTTAACTACAAATCATTCGACCTTTATCAACACGTTTGATAAAACCAAATTTACCTGTTTCACTCTCCCACTGATGCAGCACCACAGTTTCTTTAGGAACTAGAAATTCGTGTATCACAAGTTAGGAGAAGCATTTCAATGACAAATGAAATATGAGGAAAATTAATGCAAATTAATGAAGCAGTTCAACTCGGATCGAGATCAAACGACTGTTATCCAATAGTTAATTACTTCATTGCTAAAAAAACCGATTACCTCGTGCGAGGTTCAAAGTTGTGAAGGAAAAGTAAATATTTGAGGCTGTGGTCCCTGTTGTTGAAAAGGTGGATGACGCTGTATATCCACCGGATAAATCACTATCCATTGGATAGCGCAATAGGTTTCGCTATTACTTATCCACTGGATTGTGATTTATCCAGCGGATAGCGCTATCCATCGTTTGAACAACTGGGGTCTGGTCTTGCTTTGTCCTAAGTGAGACTTCAAAGCGAGGAGTGGAGACGTTCCGTAATCGGAATGCCAATGGCTGACTTGTTCAATGCAATCTTAATTGTCCTTTGCTTCACGACAGTTTAGTTTAGTTTAGTTAAAATCTGTTTAGTTTATCCTTATAGTCATCATTGTATTATTGTGTATGTACAAATCCAATCTTCGTAGTCTTGTCTCTTTGCAAAGCGTACAGTCAAAATAGTTCCGAAATCAATCACTCAGACCCAATCTTCAAAGAAATAGAACTATCAAATTTTCGGATATTAGATTACAAGAACTCGGTAAATTTATGTATTCTTATAAACATTCTCTTCCACCATCAAGGTTTTATTCATAATTTGCTATTGAAAACCACGCCTATGACTTTTTCGCTAGATTTGAAAAATGATTTTCACCTTCAACTTTGTAGAACTATTCTTCGCAACTTTCGCTACCTTCTAAGTACTAGAAAGCTTGTGGCAAAAGAAAAGAGGTTTAGACTGATGTATACTTCCCTTTTTTTGCAATGGAAACACGAAATAAACAAACCTAAAGCTTTAGAATACCCTTCAGATTTATCAAATTGTTTGGCACCCACTTGGAAATAGGGAGACGAGGAAGGCCGAAGCCTTAGAACGCTGTCTAAAAACATCATTTACTATTATTTTAATAATTTCGTGAGTATTGCAAGTCGTTTGGCGTGAAAAGTGCACATAAACATTCCAGAACTAAATTTGTCATGAACGCGTTGTTAGTGTTTTGGGAGAAAATTGAAAATTCATCGTCAGGTGCTCTCATCCTCCACAAGACCTCAAATTTGATCATTTCACGTGGTTGTCAAGACGAGAACGGCACAGAAATGTATCAAAATGAAAAACGCACGTGCAGCGCGTGCAAAACTGTGGGGCGTTTTCCATTTACAAAAAATTTCCGGAAATTTCGGTGGAAATTTCCATCGGGTGAAAAACGTGTTCCATTTAAGTCAGGCCCGTTTGCCGTGATGTTTAAAAATGTGGCCGTGAATAGCCTGGAAGTGGTAAGACCTTCAAAAGTTGTAAATGGAACACACATTTCCATCGGAAAGTTTCCAACGGGAAAACAGGACTACCTTTTCAGAAGTTCCGTTTATTCCGGAAATTTTCCAGTGGAACGAACCAAAAACATGTGTTCCATTTACATCCCAACCGGAATTTCCCGAATTTCTTGGTAAATGGAAAACGCCCATGGTTTTTGCTGATTGAACCTATTGTTTATGTTGCGTTCTCGTAG
>NC_090893.1:19354902-19374902 GCF_036669925.1 Montipora capricornis
TTGAATTAGTGAGCAAAGTCCTTAATACTGCAACATCAAAGCACAGATGACCAAAGCTCAGTGTTGGGAGCTCTGTGATGCAATTTTAGGAAATTTCATGACAAGCAAAGACTGACTGAGAGACAAGAGTAGAAAATCCCAATAAATGCTCAAAACGGTAGAGCAACATAAAAGAAATACAACAAAGCAAAGGGCACCTTTGAAAGTGGTTTCATTTGCATGGGTTATCTTAAAAAAATCAGCTTGAAGTTTTTACAATAACTGGATAAAGGTTGTCTATGCTCAGGTCTACCTTTTCTGTGATTTAACCGAAAAGGAGTTACATATTACCATGGAAAAGTTCTAAATTTGTTATTGACCCATTTTAGTGATACACCCCAAAATACCACATTAAGGCTATTTTAACGATGAAATGATTTATGAAATGGATCATATATGAACTGCGGATATGAAATCAAGTGAAGCTATGATCCTCGCAGATATCCTTTGCAGTTGCGTAGAGAAGCCTGAAAAATTTAGGACTTTAACGGGGTTTGAAGCCGTGACCTTGCGACACCGGTGCGACTCTCTAACCAACTGAGCTATGAAGCCACTGACGTTGGGAACTATTTTATGAGGTTTTTTATCGTGAGTTTTAATCGGTCCAAATATGTCAGCTTAAACCCATAGCATTGTAACCCCTATAAACCCTTTTACTGGTAAGGGTAATGTAATGTAATGTGCCTATGCATAATTGGATTGTCCCAGTAAGTGCACTCCTGAGAGGAGTTATTGTATCATAATATAAAACTTTAAGGCAAAATTAAAGGAAAAATTATGCATATGCAGTCTGAACGTTTTTGATCAAATTGATCGAAAACGTTTGGCCTCATGCTTTTAACAGCTTTTACCTTAAAGTTTTATGTTTTATTTTTATTGGCGAAATGTACATATTGTATCATAGTTAATAAAGAAGAAACTGGTTAAGGAAACACGGCAAACTTCAAAAGGCAGTCCGGTGGTTGAGACAGGCAGTCATGTGACATCGACCGTGAAACTGCTTTGCACAGTCATTGTCAAATCCCTTCCCTAGGGCCCGCAAAATGGGCAAAATCAGATCAAATGTCCCCAACATGGGCAAATAATATCCCTCCAAGTATCGCAGTCGTTATGTATTTTATCATTGATATAAAGGTGTCACGTTTTATTATTTCTTTCAACGTTCCGTGTATTCTGAGGCAAATAATATGAACAAATCTGAGCTAGTAGAATCGGGTACTAGGATTACCCGTGTATTTCAGAAACCAGTTGTTGTCAACCCATTATCAGTTTCGTTTTAGCCTGATGGCAAAAAGAGGTGAATCTTAGATTTAAGGTATGTTAATCTTTTCCTGGTAAAGCGCAGGATCAAGTACGAGAATTGGAAAACGCCCTCGTTTATGTTTCGCAAGGGGGGTTTTTCGACCTTAACAGTGCAGGACAGTGGGTATCACCATGTCGATATATTCCAACCACACCAAACATATTTAGGTTTTTCACGGAAAGCTCACAATGAGTCACGCTATTATTATGTTGCAGTGTTACCTTTCTGTGACCCCTTATATTTTCACTAATATCATTCGACCCTCGGTTGCATGGTGGAGAGCCAGCGGTAATTCTATTGCCGTCTTCTTTCATGGGGGCTGGGCTATAGCTGACAATTATGATTCGACAAAGGCGATGGCAAACAGAGTTCATTCTGAGATAGGTCGAGCTGGCTTTACCTCTGCATGTAATCAAGAATAATTAGTCTGGGAACCTACTGACACAGTTCCTCACTTGGATTGGCCTAGTTTGGGATTCATTACGACTGTGAGGGTGCAAAGTATTGTCTCCCACATTAGTGTTATCAAGTCTATGAATTTTAGAGTTTAGAGTAGGCCAGGTAGCTAGCGTCATTTATCGGAGAAATTTTGTCTACGGGGAGAAGTACAGGAAGGCTCTCGAGAATAACTACATTCCAAATGACGCTTGCCGCTGCTAAGCATTGGGACGAGCCTCTTTCGTTAGATGCGTACACAGGCAGCCCAGGCTCGGAGGGTAAAAATTATTGATAACAAACTCATGATCAAAAAGATATTCACACGAAAATTTCTCGATTAAAAATACCGTACTTTATTGTCCTAGTGACTTTCTCGCTTTCTGTGCGGTTATTTGCCTGATTTAACCCGATTTAAGCGACTTTGCAGCTTCCTTGGTTGTTACTCATTCATCAGTCACGCTCAAACTCTGGCGATGACCACAAGGATAAATTTAGTTATATTTGACCAAGTTTCAAGGTCCAGCGAGTGTCCATTGTTGAGAAACGGCAATGAATATTCAAATGTTCATAATCCTTCGAGGCTCTCTTGCAGCTAATTTTAAGCGCTACCCGGATAAAATGATACACGGATAACCAAGGAACGGCTAAAATCGTTGATGTGGGTAGTATAAAGATGGATTTACATGAATTTGCCCTGAGAATATAATTAGGTATCTGTAACGATCACTATAATTTATTAACCTTGAAATTAAATGGACTCCTAGGAATTCCAATACCAGATCGGATTTTGTGAGCACATTTGTCGATGTTGACGATTGGCAGGTTAGAGACAATGTTTTTAACATTTTGAATGATCTCCTGGGCCCTTTTACAGTTGGTTGTCTCGCTAATTATTACAATAAGAAGGTCGCCAGATTCTTTTCCAGATTCTAGAATCAAGGGACCTCGGGTGTTTAAGCATTTGTCCAGAATTGGAAGGGGAAGACTTGCTGGCTGGTGCCCCCAGTGTATCTTATTTCTAAAGCATTGGCGTATTTTTTTATCATGGAGCCGAGGGCACCCTCGTCGTTCCCCTTTGGAAATCGGCTGTATTTTGGTCCCTGTTAAGCAGGGCGTATTGTATTTTTGTTGAAGAGTCAAGACTCTTCGGTATTAGTTGAGCTCTGACACATCAAAGAAATCTGAACTCTATTTTCAATTGGGTTCACCGGTCACTACAGGGTCTACTGTTACCCTGAGATTAGATTTCTCCTTGCAAGGACGAGAGCGTCAAAGATTGGTAAGTGTAGCTAAGAATCGTGGTCAGGAGTTGGGTACTTATAATCTGAAACCTGAACCCTATTTTGGGACTTTCGCGAGCAACTCAATGCAATGAAAGTGATGTTTTCCTCGCGTAGCTCAGAGCCCGAGGGAACGCCCGCTTGGTCATGTTGCCTTGAGAAGAATAAGGGAGGCGCACCCCCTTTTACTCGGTTTATCTTTACTTTTTTCTGTTTGCTATCTGTTTTCTTTTCTCTCTACCTACTTGTAGCTAGGTGACAATTCTTGACTCTTTAGCTCATCTTAAGGCTGATTTGATCACCGACCAGCTTAGGTCGAGACAACCATTAAGTACAAACAGATATCTTCTTAACTGCAGAAGATGAGATGGTGTGAAGAGTTTGGTGTCCATTTTGTGTTGCCGTTGGAACCTGTTGTTCTAGCACCCTATTTGTCTCATCTGCTCAAGAAAAAAAGGGTCTCCCATATGGGGCGCCGTTTGTAAAATTATCATTTAGATCCAATCCACGCCGTTTTTTTCCTTATTTAATAAATCATTGAAAGCGACAGAAATGTTTTAATAATTAAGATCCAAGTTCCCGTCGGACGATTTATAAATAATCGAAGTATGGGCAGTTGATTTATAAATAATAATTGACACTAAAAGCATTATATACAGATCATAAATTTACCAAATGTCGCTGAGATACCGTCTTATTTATATATCACGAAATTTGGTCAAAGTTGTTATTTACAAATAATAACTTTCACCTCTGGGAGCAAAGTCATTATTTATAAATAATGACTTTGTTCCCAGGGTTAAAAGTCATTATTTATAATAAAAAGCTTTAAAGTACAAAGCAATATATGGCGTTCTTTCCCAAATTGAAGCTTGGATAGCAAGAGTACTTACTAAGATCTACTTTCTCCAGATAGTTTTAAACCACGCGAAAACATCACTGTATTAGTAAGCATTACCGATAGGAAACCAGGGTATCTCGAGATGCGCAGAACGTATGCGCAATAGCAATAGTAGGCACAGTCCTTAATTTCCCTGTTTACTGCTGCTGTTTGGGCATGATCGTGTGGGTCTGGGACGAGAATGTTCGCAAACACGCTCGGTACTTCAATATTCGAGTACGAGTCAAACCGTTTGGAATCAAATCAACTCGAGCACAACCAACCAAGCTCGATTAGAGTCGACGGTCAATAAACTATTTGCTCGAAGAGGAACAGTTTTTGATCCTCTCCTGAACGGGACCACTGACATGTCGTCTTTAAATTCGGAAGAAGCTTATTATCAAAATTTTTAATCCTCAGCCTGCTTGTCCAGCAACCACACCCAATACCCTTGTTTTGTGCTGCGGTAGACTGAAGTTGGTAAAACGAGATCAAAGTTTATTGCTTCCGCAGCAAGCAAGCCTGAACCGAGCAAGTAACTCGGGTCTCTAATCGGCAGATAAATTCAGTACAGGAAACCTTCTCTCTTGCAAAACGCAATGCATTGTGGTCCACAGTAAGGGCACAGGCACAAGGGATTTGAAATGTTGATGATCTTATTCTTATGGAATTTCAATTAATTTAAAGGGACCGATACTTTCAAGAGGGCTGTTGTCTTCGGCAATCATTAGAAAGGTCTTAAAATTAACGTTACTCTTGGGTGCCCCTACTTTCGGAATTCTACGTTACATGTTAATTAGGTCACATTTCGTGGAAAAGTAGAACAGAAACAAATCATGCTTGTCGACGGTTGTATCCCAAAACCAGTCCTTTCAATTCAATTATGTGTTTAGACTCTGCGTTAGATAAAGGAATGTCAATTACGAGTCATTAATGGAGATTTGACAAAACCGACCCCACTGTTCTGTTGCTCTGTCAAAAGTCATAGTTTTGTTTGAATAGACCTCTTTAGCTTGTACGCTTTGTTTTCCCATTTCAGACCACGTTGTGTTGTCAAGGGAATTTTCCTTTTGTTTTTTCATAAGTTATGCGTACATATTTACGTGCATAGGACGACATTTGAAAGAAAGTTTTCCCTAGAGTAACATCACGTGGTCTGAAATGGGAAAACACAATGTACAAGCTAAAGAGGTCTATTGCAAATCAAAGACAAACTTCATTGCCAAGATTCAATTATGATACGAGGGGTGTCCGCTTAAGAGAAAGCATAAACAAAGAAAAAATCCAATTTTAATTTCAAAAATGTCCGCTTACTGAAATGTGTAAATACGGAGATTGACTGATAAAATAGGGAATTGAAAAATGTGTCTGTACCTAGAGCTTTTCTTCTGCTCCACAAACAAGGGTTTTGGCCTTGAGTTTCTTTTATGGTAGCTTGACTTTACTGGAAAGCATTATACCGCGCTTTCTAAGAAACGTCCTCTCAACCAAATGACCATACAAGAAGAGGATTAAAATTTTCGATAATAAGCTTGGAAAGTGCAACATTTAATGCTATTCAACTAATAATTGTCAGTGATTTGGGATCATAAGATTTTCGACATAGTAGACTAAATGTACATAGAACTTTGCCTTAATTTGTTTCAGCGGAGACAGTGAATGTGTTTAGTTCACGATTTTCACTTACTCCAAAACGTCAATTTGAATGAGTTTTAGCTCGATTCAATTGTAATGTAATCGTGGAGGGTGAATTCTTGTGATTCTAACTAAATGAAAGGCTCTGACAGCTTTCCATTCTTTCGGGTTCTCTTGTTCCGATGTGCACATAAATCAAATACTAATTAGCCCTGGGCGAAATACCGTGAATCAGATGTTTCTCGTGCAAACATGAATGAATAAAATGATATATGAAATTAACCATATACTGAACAGTTACTGCGGATATGAAATCAAGTCATTCTATGATCCTCGCAGTTATGGACGCAATTTTAGCAATTGCATAGAGAAGCCTGAAAATTTAGGACTTCAAGTGGGCTTGAAGCCATGACCTCGCGATACTGGTGCGACGGTCTAACAAACTGAGCTATGAAGCCACTGAAGTTGGGAGCTGGTCATTTGTGGGTTCTAATGTTCCCGTGAGGAATGAATCAATGAACAAAATGATATATGAAATGAACCATATACTGAACTGCGGATATGAAATCAAGTAATGCTGTGATCCTCGCAGTTATGGATGCAATTTGGTCTGACAAAAACCTGAAATCTGAAAGTGAGACATGCAATAGTGAGAAATTTCCTTTAGTGTCTTTTAATTATTATTTTTCCAAGTATAAAGTTTGCTTATTAATGAGGTCTAAGGTCGTCCAAAATATCATGTAGGTGCTTAATAGACCACATTCGATACATTAAAAATCAGTCCTAAACAAAAGGCATCATCTCGAGGCTCTGGGGAATAAACTCATACAAATCCTTATATTTATTCCCCAGAGCCTCGAGATGATGTCTTTTGTTTTAGGACTGAATTTTGAATCGAAATTGGTCTATTGTAGCCGAGAATGTTTGCTACCCCGATATTGACACGTGAATCACGTTAAGTTTAAACCCTTTTCTCGTTCACGGGGGCACTTTATACAAGAACTTTCCTAGGACAAAAACCATTTTTGCTGCATAGCAGAAGTGTTAATTATAATTAAGTTTAATTCGCTTTCCGTTTCAAATTAATTAGAACGCCCTGCTACTAAAGGAAGCGAATCATCTTCATAAAGACTTCCTTTCCAAGAAACGCCTTCATAATTTCCCTTATATAATAAGCACACGATTTCAAGCGGCAAAACCGTTTAGGTCTTTCACACGCTCAGAGGCTGGGCTGACAAAGGCAGCAGCATAAGCGTCTGGTTATCTGGCTTTCTTCGCTGGCAAGAGAGAAGAGATAAGTGAGGTGAGTGAGTAACAAAGAAGTCTTTCAGATCATTATTTTCGACTTATTATGTTAAAACTGTTAATTACCTGCTACGGACGTACCCGAAAAATG
Organism: Montipora capricornis; assembly: GCF_036669925.1. NCBI lineage: Eukaryota > Metazoa > Cnidaria > Anthozoa > Scleractinia > Acroporidae > Montipora > Montipora capricornis. Next base: position 19,361,874 of record NC_090893.1, read on the forward strand.
CGCTGAAGATCAACTATCTTAATGTACAAGAAATGTGTAAATTTGGAGTCCCGGCGTAATATCTAAAACTTTATCCTTGTAAGATTATGAAGACCGTGATTTCACATCGCTTTATGCTCCCTTCAAACATTTCCTGGCTTCGAGTTCCAAACAAAGACCAATGCGCTCACATCACGTAGAACAATTAAGCAAATTCTTAGAAGAGAAACGAAATCAATTTGAGAAACCATTTTTGCAATCCTACAAGAAAACGCCAGACAAGAAAACTGTAGCTAGAGAGCTAGAGATCTTGAAACCTTGAATTAAATGAACCTCTCACAATGTAATATATCTCTAGCTTACACGGGATCCTTCCACACATATAATGTTTCCTTCGTAAACGCGTCGAAAGTTTTCCGTGCGCGCATGAATCCTGGGGCGTTTTACGGCTAACATTTTAATCCCATCCACACGGGCACTTAGATTAGACAGGAAAGTCTTCCTTAACCCCAACAATCTTTTCTATCTTCTGGACTGAAAATTACAACTGCAACTACACACCACCTAGTATCTGCGAGGTCATCCCATAAGGAATCCAACTCGTATTCATTTCGTGTCAAAATTGAGTTTAATAACCTCCCTTTTGATTTGATCTGCTTGTACATTCCTAAGAGCAATGTTGACTTGAACGCACAAAACAGAGCTCGGATTAACTCATGATATGTAATTTGGTCAAAGAGCAATTTCCAATTGAGTGTTGATTTTGGTTTTGTCCCCATGGTATTAGGAGGGGGGAGGGGGGTTGTGTAGGTGGATGCTCCCTTATGTCAACATGGGTGTGTATCGCTCCAAGGGGTATGGCTCTCGAGCAATTTAGTCTAAAATCGGGACGTTACAGATTTTGACAAGGTTGGTCCAAAATGGGCCATTTTCTTTTCTGTAGTCTGAAGCAAGGTATAGAGTTTTATCTTTACAAGAACTTTGATGCCAAAATCAGTAGCATGTTTGGTTAAAAATGGGGCACTTAAACCCTCTCCTTGTTGTCTGAAATAGGGTCTAGGGGAGGGGTTGCATATCTACACTTTGCGTTAGGCTCAAAAATCTCACTCCACTTCCTCTCCAAATCAGAAGTAAAACCAAAACCACTCGTGACTCGCTCGAATGCGTTTTCCCGCGTTTAGCGCCGGCTACTCGAATCTGCTTTGAATTCTAATTGGTTCATTGACTTTGTTTTCGTCTGGAGTAATTAATCTGAGTTACTGTGATGACGATCGTTTCAGTCTTAAAGAAACTGAGTTGAAAATGCTCAAATTTGAATAGCTGCTTTTCATCCTGTTGGCGAAATTCAATGCTTATAAAAAAACCACTCCTGGCTAAAATTCATATTTTCGTACTTGTACGTCAAGCAAAACATGCATGTTAATTACATTTCGTGGAAAAGCTTAACGGGAACAAATCATCCTTGTTTTAGTTTAATTAGAACTTCCTGCCTAACACAAGATACATTTTATGGGAACAAAGAATGCTTTTCGAAACCGGGCCTTCTGCCTGGCTGTTCAATTTCAAGTCTGCTTTTAAATTGTGTTTTGGATGAGTGGAGCTTCATTTAGTCATTGAGATACTTTTTGATTTACTCATTATTGAGTTGCTAAATTATTCATAACAGCTTATAATTACATTGTCTGCAAATTAGGTTACATTTCGTGGAAAAGCTTCACAGGGAGAAATCATCTCTCGTATATAAGTTTAATTAGAACTTCCTGCCTAACACAAGATACATTTTATGGGAACATAGAATGCTTTTCGAAACCCGGCCTTCAATGTCTGGCCGTTCAATTTCAAGTCTGCTTTTAAACTGTGTTTTGGATGAGTGGAGCTTCATTTAGTCATTAAGATACCTATTTTGATTTACTCATTATTGAGTTGCTAAATTATTTATTCATAACAGCTTATATATTATTGTCTGCAAATTAATGGTTGTTTATTTCAATGTTGGAGCTTTTTCTGTGATGTACTGTTGACGGTCACGGTAAAGCTCTGTAAGAGGTTTTCAGAGTGATTGCATTTAGTTTCTAATAGCAAAGTTTTAGCTTCATTCAGACGCTGTAGCAGTTTTCCTAAACTTTCTCCAAGTGTTCTACCTACCCCTAATTCTTTCCTTACACTGAAAAATCAATATTGTGACTAAAAGCCCGAAATATTTATTTGAAAACAGAACAATCATTTGTGCGTCAATCAGTCGATGTTTGTTTCTCCGCTTTTAGACTTTTCAAAGCTGCAATGAGTCACTTATCGATTTTGCTGCTGGTAATCGTCGGGATCCTTGTCCCTGGAGCATTCGCGGACAGTCAAAAGTGCGAGGATTGCAGTAACTGTTGCAATGTCAACTGTGTTTCCAGTGAAATGCGCGTAGAGGAACAGACCAAGGGGATCATTCGCGTCTCTCAGCTGTCCAACGGCGACACCATCCGTGGGATCAGGGGAACTGAGCGGATGCCTGGCTGGTGCAAGGTGGAAGCTGTTTATCCGAGGGCCCATACCGACAATTTCACAACCTACGATGGCTTCACAAAAGACCACATGGTAATTGATGCCGATACTGTTCGCCCGTACGGTAAGAAAGGAGAGGTGAAGAAATCTCGTCTGTTTACGCTTGCTACCGAGTGCGACGCCGCATTAAACGCAGATGGTCAGGCGTTCACGCCAATCAGCACCACGTTCTGTCCTCATGAGCTGAGCTGGAGCGAGTATCTTCCTCTGATCGCTGCCATTCGGGTGCTGATTGGCGTGAACGCCTGACCATCTGCGTTTAATGCGGCGTCGCACTCGGTAGCAAGCGTAAAACAGACGAGATTTCTTCACCTCTCCTTTCTTACCGTACGGGCGAACAGTATCGGCATCAATTACCATGTGGTCTTTTGTGAAGCCATCGTAGGTTGTGAAATTGTCGGTATGGGCCCTCGGATAAACAGCTTCCACCTTGCACCAGCCAGGCATCCGCTCAGTTCCCCTGATCCCACGGATGGTGTCGCCGTTGGACAGCTGAGAGACGCGAATGATCCCCTTGGTCTGTTCCTCTACGCGCATTTCACTGGAAACACAGTTTACATTGCAACAGTTACTGCAATCCTCGCACTTTTGACTGTCCGCGAATGCTCCAGGGACAAGGATCCCGACGATTACCAGCAGCAAAATCGATAAGTGACTCATTGCAGCTTTGAAAAGTCTAAAAGCGGAGAAACAAACATCGACTGATTGACGCACAAATGATTGTTCTGTTTTCAAATAAATATTTCGGGCTTTTAGTCACAATATTGATTTTTCAGTGTAAGGAAAGAATTAGGGGTAGGTAGAACACTTGGAGAAAGTTTAGGAAAACTGCTACAGCGTCTGAATGAAAGCTAAAACTTTGCTATTAGAAACTAAACGCAATCACTCTGAAAAACCTCTTACAGAGCTTTACCGTGACCGTCAACAGTACATCACAGAAAAAGCTCCAACATTGAAATAAACAATCATTAATTTGCAGACAATAATTATAAGCTGTTATGAATAAATAATTTAGCAACTCAATAATGAGTAAATCAAAAAGGTATCTCAATGACTAAATGAAGCTCCACTAATCCAAAAACACAATTTAAAAGCAGACTTGAAATTGAACGGCCAGACATTGAAGGCCCGGTTTCGAAAAAGCATTCTATGTTCCCATAAAATGTATCTTGTGTTAGGCAGGAAGTTCTAGTTAAACTTATACGAGAGATGATTTCTCCCTGTGAAGCTTTTCCACGAAGTGTAACCTAATTTTGCAGACAATGTAATTATAAGCTGTTATGAATAATTTAGCAACTCAATAATGAGTAAATCAAAAAGGTTTAAAAGCCGACTTGAATTGAACGGCCTGACATTGAAGGCCCGGTTTCGAAAAGCATTCTATGTCCCATACATGCATCTTGTGTTAGGCAGGAGTTCTACATGTATTAAACTAAAACGAGAGATGACTTGTTCCTGTTAAGCTTTTCCACGAAATGTAACCTAATCACATGCATGTTTTGCTTGACGTATAAGTACGAAAATATGAATTTCTAACCAGGAGTATCCTGTTCTAAGCATTGAATCTCTGCAACAGAATAAAAGGGCTTGTCCGCTATCAGAGCTCTTAAAATGCCCCCTCAGCAGCTATTCAAATTTGAGCATTTTCAACTCAGTTTCTTTAAGACTGAAACGAACGTCATCACCGTAATTACTAATAGACGAAACAAGGCAATGAATCAATTATAATTCAAAAAGATTCGAGTAGCCTGCGCTAAGCGCGGGAAAACGCGCTCGAGCGAGTCACAAGTGGTTTGGTTTTACTTCTGATTTGGAGAGGAAGTGGAGTGAGATTTTTGAGCCTAACGCAAAGTGTAGATATGCAACCCCCTCCCCTAGACCCTATTTCAGACAACAAGAAGAGGGTTTAAGTGCCCCATTTTAACCAAAACATGCTACTGATTTGGCATCAAAGTTCTTGTAAAGATAAAACTCTATACCTTGCTTCAGACTACAGAAAAGAAAATGGCCCATTTTTGACCAACCTTGTCAAAATCTGTAACGTCCCGATTTTAGACTAAAATTGCTCGAGAGCCTACCCCTTGGAGCGATACACACCCATGTGACATAAGGGAGCATCCACCTACACAACCCCCCTCCCCCCCTCCTAATACCATGGGGACAAAAACCAAATCAACACTCAATTGGAAATGCTCTTTGACCAAATTACATATCATGAGTTAATCCGAGCTCTGTTTTGTGCGTTCAAGTCAATATTGCTCTTAGGAATGTACACGCAGATCAAATCAAAAGGGAGGTTATTAAACTCAATTTTGACACGAAATGAATACGAGTTGGATTCCTTATGGGACGACCTCGCAGATACTAGGTGGTGTGTAGTTGCAGTTGTAATTTTCAGTCCAGAAGATAGAAAAGATTGTTGGGGTTAAGTAAGACTTTCCTGTCTAATCTAAGTGCCCGTGTGGATGGGATTAAATGTTAGCCGTAAAACGCCCCAGGATTCATGCGCGCACGGAAAACTTTCGACGCGTTTACGAAGGAAACATTATATGTGTGGAAGGATCCCGTGTAAGCTAGAGATATATACATTGTGAGAGGTTCATTAATTCAAGTTTCAAGATCTCTAGCTCTCTAGCTACAGTTTTCTTGTCTGGCGTTTCTTGTAGGATTGCAAAAATGGTTTCTCAAATTGATTTCGTTTCTCTTCTAAGAATTTGCTTAATTGTTCTACGTGATGTGAGCGCATTGGTCTTGTTTGAAACTCGAAGCCAGGAAATGTTTGAAGGGAGCATAAAGCGATTTGAAATCACGGTCTTCATAATCTTACAAGGATAAAGTTTTAGATATTACGCCGGGACTCCAAATTTACACATTTCTTGTACGTTTAAGATAGTTGATCTTCAGCGCATTTTTCGGGTACGTCCGTAGCAGGTGATTAACAGTTTTAACGAAATCAGTCAAAAATAATGATCTGAAAGACCTCTTTGTTAGTCACTCACCTCACTTATCTCTTCTCCTCTTGCCAGCGAAGAAAGCCAGATAACCAGACGCTTATGCTGCTGCCTTTGTCAGCCAGCCTCTGAGCGTGTGAAAGACCTAAACGGTTTTGCCGCTTGAAATCGTGTGCTTATTATATAAGGGAAATTATGAAGGCGTTTTCTTGGAAAGGAAGTCTTTATGAAGATGATTCGCTTCCTTTAGTAGCAGGGCGTTATAATTAATTTGAAACGGAAAGCGAATTAAACTTAATTTATAATTAACACTTCTGCTATGCAGCAAAAATGGTTTTTGTCCTAGGAAAGTTCTTGTATAAAGTGCCCCCGTGAACGAGAAAAGGGTTTAAACTTAACGTGATTCACGTGTTAATATCGGGGTAGCAAACATTCTCGGCTACAATAGACCAATTTCGATTCAAAATTCAGTCCTAAAACAAAAGACATCATCTCGAGGCTCTGGGAATAAATATAAGGATTTGTATGAGTTTATTCCCCAGAGCCTCGAGATGATGCCTTTTGTTTAGGACTGAGTTTTAATATATCGAATGTGGTCTATTAAGCACCTACATGATATTTTGGACGACCTTAGACCTCATTAATAAGCAAACTTTATACTTGGAAAAATAATAATTAAAAGACACTAAAGGAAATTTCTCACTATTGCATGTCTCACTTTCAGATTTCAGGTTTTGTCAGACCAAATTGCATCCATAACTGCGAGGATCACAGCATTACTTGATTTCATATCCGCAGTTCAGTATATGGTTCATTTCATATATCATTTTGTTCATTGATTCATTCCTCACGGGAACATTAGAACCCACAATGACCAGCTCCCAACTTCAGTGGCTTCATAGCTCAGTTTGTTTAGACCGTCGCACCAGTATCGCGAGGTCATGGCTTCAAGCCCACTTGAAGTCCTAAATTTTCAGGCTTCTCTATGCAATTGCTAAAATTGCGTCCATAACTGCGAGGATCATAGAATGACTTGATTTCATATCCGCAGTAACTGTTCAGTATATGGTTAATTTCATATATCATTTTATTCATTCAATGTTTTGCACGAGAAACATCTGATTCACGGTATTTCGCCAGGGCTAATTAGTATTTGATTTATGTGCACATCGGAACAAGAGAACCCGAAAGAATGGAAAGCTGTCAGAGCCTTTCATTTAGTTAGAATCACAAGAATTCACCCTTCACGATTACATTACAATTGAATCGAGCTAAAACTCATTCAAATTGACGTTTTGGAGTAAGTGAAAATCGTGAACTAAACACATTCACTGTCTCCGCTGAAACAAATTAAGGCAAAGTTCTATGTACATTTAGTCTACTATGTCGAAAATCTTATGATCCCAAATCACTGACAATTATTAGTTGAATAGCATTAAATGTTGCACTTTCCAAGCTTATTATCGAAAATTTTAATCCTCTTCTTGTATGGTCATTTGGTTGAGAGGACGTTTCTTAGAAAAGCGCGGTATAATGCTTTCCAGTAAAGTCAAGCAACCATAAAAGAAACTCAAGGCCAAAACCCTTGTTTGTGGAGCAGAAGAAAAAGCTCTAGGTACAGACACATTTTTCAATTCCCTATATTTATCAGTCAATCTCCGTATTTACACATTTCAGTAAGCGGACATTTTTGAAATTAAAATTGGATTTTTTCTTTGTTTATGCTTTCTCTTAAGCGGACACCCCTCGTATCATAATTGAATCTTGGCAATGAAGTTTGTCTTTGATTTGCAATAGACCTCTTTAGCTTGTACATTGTGTTTTCCCATTTCAGACCACGTGATGTTACTCTAGGGAAAACTTTCTTTCAAATGTCGTCCTATGCACGTAAATATGTACGCATAACTTATGAAAAAACAAAAGGAAAATTCCCTTGACAACACAACGTGGTCTGAAATGGGAAAACAAAGCGTACAAGCTAAAGAGGTCTATTCAAACAAAACTATGACTTTTGACAGAGCAACAGAACAGTGGGGTCGGTTTTGTCAAATCTCCATTAATGACTCGTAATTGACACTCCTTTATCTAACGCAGAGTCTAAACACATAATTGAATTGAAAGGACTGGTTTTGGGATACAACCGTCGACAAGCATGATTTGTTTCTGTTCTACTTTTCCACGAAATGTGACCTAATTAACATGTAACGTAGAATTCCGAAAGTAGGGGCACCCAAGAGTAACGTTAATTTTAAGACCTTTCTAATGATTGCCGAAGACAACAGCCCTCTTGAAAGTATCGGTCCCTTTAAATTAATTGAAATTCCATAAGAATAAGATCATCAACATTTCAAATCCCTTGTGCCTGTGCTCTTACTGAGGACCACAATGCATTGCGTTTTGCAAGAGAAAAGGTTCCTGTACTGAATATATCTGCCGATTAGAGACCCGAGTTACTTGCTCGGTTCAGGCTTGCTTGCTGCGGAAGCAATAAACTTTGATCTCGTTTTACCAACTTCAGTCTACCGCAGCACAAAACAAGGGTATTGGGTGTGGTTGCTGGACAAGCAGGCTGAGGATTAAAAATTTTGATAATAAGCTTCTTCCGAATTTAAAGACGACATGTCAGTGGTCCCGTTCAGGAGAGGATCAAAAACTGTTCCTCTTCGAGCAAATAGTTTATTGACCGTCGACTCTAATCGAGCTTGGTTGGTTGTGCTCGAGTTGATTTGATTCCAAACGGTTTGACTCGTACTCGAATATTGAAGTACCGAGCGTGTTTGCGAACATTCTCGTCCCAGACCCACACGATCATGCCCAAACAGCAGCAGTAAACAGGGAAATTAAGGACTGTGCCTACTATTGCTATTGCGCATACGTTCTGCGCATCTCGAGATACCCGGGTTTCCTATCGGTAATGCTTACTAATACAGTGATGTTTTCGCGTGGTTTAAAACTATCTGGAGAAAGTAGATCTTAGTAAGTACTCTTGCTATCCAAGCTTCAATTTGGGAAAGAACGCCATATATTGCTTTGTACTTTAAAGCTTTTTATTTATAAATAATGACTTTTAACCCTGGGAACAAAGTCATTATTTATAAATAATGACTTTGCTCCCAGAGGTGAAAGTTATTATTTGTAAATAACAACTTTGACCAAATTTCGTGATATATAAATAAGACGGTATCTCAGCGACATTTGGTAAATTTATGATCTGTATATAATGCTTTTAGTGTCAATTATTATTTATAAATCAACTGCCCATACTTCGATTATTTATAAATCGTCCGACCGTAACTTGGATCTTAATTATTAAAACATTTCTGTCGCTTTCAATGATTTATTAAATAAGGAAAAAAACGGCGTGGATTGGATCTAAATGATAATTTTACAAACGGCGCCCCATATGGGAGACCCTTTTTTTCTTGAGCAGATGAGACAAATAGGGTGCTAGAACAACAGGTTCCAACGGCAACACAAAATGGACACCAAACTCTTCACACCATCTCATCTTCTGCAGTTAAGAAGATATCTGTTTGTACTTAATGGTTGTCTCGACCTAAGCTGGTCGGTGATCAAATCAGCCTTAAGATGAGCTAAAGAGTCAAGAATTGTCACCTAGCTACAAGTAGGTAGAGAGAAAAGAAAACAGATAGCAAACAGAAAAAAGTAAAGATAAACCGAGTAAAAGGGGGTGCGCCTCCCTTATTCCTCTCAAGGCAACATGACCAAGTGGGCGTTCCCTCGGGCTCTGAGCTACGCGAGGAAAACATCACTTTCATTGCATTGAGTTGCTCGCGAAAGGCCCAAAATAGGGTTCAGGTTTCAGATTATAAGTACCCAACTCCTGACCACGATTCTTAGCTACACTTACCAATCTTTGACGCTCTCGTCCTTGCAAGGAGAAATCTAATCTCAGGGTAACAGTAGACCCTGTAGTGACCGGTGAACCCAATTGAAAATAGAGTTCAGATTTCTTTGATGTGTCAGAGCTCAACTAATACCGAAGAGTCTTGACTCTTCAACAAAAATACAATACGCCCTGCTTAACAGGGACCAAAATACAGCCGATTTCCAAAGGGGAACGACGAGGGTGCCCTTGGCTCCATGATAAAAAAATACGCCAATGCTTTAGAAATAAGATACACTGGGGGCACCAGCCAGCAAGTCTTCCCCTTCCAATTCTGGACAAATGCTTAAACACCCGAGGTCCCTTAATTCTAGAATCTGGAAAAGAATCTGGCGACCTTCTTATTGTAATAATTAGCGAGACAACCAACTGTAAAAGGGCCCAGGAGATCATTCAAAATGTTAAAAACATTGTCTCTAACCTGCCAATCGTCAACATCGACAAATGTGCTCACAAAATCCGATCTGGTATTGGAATTCCTAGGAGTCCATTCAATTTCAAGGTTAATAAATTATAGTGATCGTTACAGATACCTAATTATATTCTCAGGGCAAATTCATGTAAATCCATCTTTATACTACCCACATCAACGATTTTAGCCGTTCCTTGGTTATCCGTGTATCATTTTATCCGGGTAGCGCTTAAAATTAGCTGCAAGAGAGCCTCGAAGGATTATGAACATTTGAATATTCATTGCCGTTTCTCAACAATGGACACTCGCTGGACCTTGAAACTTGGTCAAATATAACTAAATTTATCCTTGTGGTCATCGCCAGAGTTTGAGCGTGACTGATGAATGAGTAACAACCAAGGAAGCTGCAAAGTCGCTTAAATCGGGTTAAATCAGGCAAATAACCGCACAGAAAGCGAGAAAGTCACTAGGACAATAAAGTACGGTATTTTTAATCGAGAAATTTTCGTGTGAATATCTTTTTGATCATGAGTTTGTTATCAATAATTTTTACCCTCCGAGCCTGGGCTGCCTGTGTACGCATCTAACGAAAGAGGCTCGTCCCAATGCTTAGCAGCGGCAAGCGTCATTTGGAATGTAGTTATTCTCGAGAGCCTTCCTGTACTTCTCCCCGTAGACAAAATTTCTCCGATAAATGACGCTAGCTACCTGGCCTACTCTAAACTCTAAAATTCATAGACTCGATAACACTAATGTGGGAGACAATACTTTGCACCCTCACAGTCGTAATGAATCCCAAACTAGGCCAATCCAAGTGAGGAACTGTGTCAGTAGGTTCCCAGACTAATTATTCTTGATTACATGCAGAGGTAAAGCCAGCTCGACCTATCTCAGAATGAACTCTGTTTGCCATCGCCTTTGTCGAATCATAATTGTCAGCTATAGCCCAGCCCCGATCAAAGAAGACGGCAATAGAATTACCGCTGGCTCTCCACCATGCAACCGAGGGTCGAATGATATTAGTGAAAATATAAGGGGTCACAGAAAGGTAACACTGCAACATAATAATAGCGTGACTCATTGTGAGCTTTCCGTGAAAAACCTAAATATGTTTGGTGTGGTTGGAATATATCGACATGGTGATACCCACTGTCCTGCACTGTTAAGGTCGAAAAACCCCCCTTGCGAAACATAAACGAGGGCGTTTTCCAATTCTCGTACTTGATCCTGCGCTTTACCAGGAAAAGTTTAACATACCTTAAATCTAAGATTCACCTCTTTTTGCCATCAGGCTAAAACGAAACTGATAATGGGTTGACAAAACTGGTTTCTGAAATACACGGGTAATCCTAGTACCCGATTCTTACCGATATTATTTGCCTCAGAATACACAGTACGTTGAAAGAAATAATAAAACGTGACACCTTTATATCAATGATAAAATACATAACGACTGCGATACTTGGAGGGATATTATTTGCCCATGTTGGGGACATTTGATCTGATTTTACCCATTTTGCGGGCCCTAGCGAAGGGATTTGACAATGACTGTGCAAAGCAGTTTCACGGTCGATGTCACATGACTGCCTGTCTCAACCACCGGACCGCCTTTTGAAGTTTGCCGTGTTTCCTTAACCAGTTTCTTCTTTATTAACTATGATACAATATGTACATTTCGCCAATAAAAATAAAACATAAAACTTTAAGGTAAAAGCTGTTAAAAGCATGAGGCCAAACGTTTTCGATCAATTTGATCAAAAACGTTCAGACTGCATATGCATAATTTTTCCTTTAATTTTGCCTTAAAGTTTTATATTATGATACAATAACTCCTCTCAGGAGTGCACTTACTGGGACAATCCAATTATGCATAGGCACATTACATTACATTACCCTTACCAGTAAAAGGGTTAATAGGGGTTACAATGCTATGGGTTTAAGCTGACATATTTGGACTGATTAAAACTCACGATAAAAAACCTCATAAAATAGTTCCCAACGTCAGTGGCTTCATAGCTCAGTTGGTTAGAGAGTCGCACCGGTGTCGCAAGGTCACGGCTTCAAACCCCGTTAAAGTCCTAAATTTTTCAGGCTTCTCTACGCAACTGCAAAGGATATCTGCGAGGATCATAGCTTCACTTGATTTCATATCCGCAGTTCATATATGATCCATTTCATAAATCATTTCATCGTTAAAATAGCCTTAATGTGGTATTTTGGGGTGTATCACTAAATGGGTCAATAACAAATTTAGAACTTTTCCATGGTAACATGTAACTCCTTTTCGGTTAAATCACAGAAAAGGTAGACCTGAGCATAGACAACCTTTATCCAGTTATTGTAAAAACTTCAAGCTGATTTTTTAAGATAACCCATGCAAATGAAACCACTTTCAAAGGTGCCCTTTGCTTTGTTGTATTTCTTTTATGTTGCTCTACCGTTGTGAGCATTTATTGGGATTTTCTACTCTTGTCTCTCAGTCAGTCTTTGCTTGTCATGAAATTTCTTTAAAATTGCATCACAGAGCTCCCAACACTGAGCTTTGGTCATCTGTGCTTTGATGTTGCAGTATTAAGGACTTTGCTCACTAATTCAAAGTTATTTTTGGGGGATGATAAATTAAGCACACATTCAGTTACGAGGTCTTCGGTCTCAGGTCTTGATTAGTTTTCGAGACACCCTCTTGTAGAGACAATTAAAGAGGTGTGCATCATTATTCTTCATTCAATAAGCTCAGTAATGCACGAATTTTGATTGGTTCTCACCAATGATTTGTTAGAGGACAGACGCATAGCTTACGTCATTGATCATCGAGAACTTATCATTCTTTATTACATCATTAGGACAGGCAACGTTAGGAAATTTATTCCTAATGACTTGCGTGCTGGCCTTTCCTCACTGTAGGCGTGCCAGCATGCAGCATCCATTCGAGTTTCGACAGTTTTTGTCTAATATGTTAACGCACAGTTTGGAATGCTCTGCTTCCTGCTTTTGTAAACGCTGATTCTGTTGCTGCATATCATCAAAAACTTTTAATCCATCACACCAGTGACACACTCGGCTAACGCCTCGTGTTCCACAAAATTTCATATGCGGTCTTATTGACTAGTTTCACTTATTAACTTTTCTTTTTGAGGGGAGGGGGAGGGGGGGGGGGGATGGATATTTACATAAAAACAATCTTGGGACTGTATCATGCTTCAGTGAACTGAATATCCATTGTTTTCACG
>NC_090893.1:19379902-19387402 GCF_036669925.1 Montipora capricornis
TTCTAAGGCTTCGGCCTTCCTCGTCTCCCTATTTCCAAGTGGGTGCCAAACAATTTGATAAATCTGAAGGGTATTCTAAAGCTTTAGGTTTGTTTATTTCGTGTTTCCATTGCAAAAAAAGGGAAGTATACATCAGTTTAAACCTCTTTTCTTTTGCCACAAGCTTTCTAGTACTTAGAAGGTAGCGAAAGTTGCGAAGAATAGTTCTACAAAGTTGAAGGTGAAAATCATTCTTCAAATCTAGCGAAAAAGTCATAGGCGTGGTTTTCAATAGAAAATTATGAATAAAACCTTGATGGTGGAAGAGAATGTTTATAAGAGTACATAAATTTACCGAGTTCTTGTAATCTAATATCCGAAAATTTGATAGTTCTATTTCTTTGAAGATTGGGTCTGAGTGATTGATTTCGGAACTATTTTGACTGTACGCTTTGCAAAGAGACAAGACTACGAAGATTGGATTTGTACATACACAATAATACAATAATGACTATAAGGATAAACTAAACAGATTTTAACTAAACTAAACTAAACTGTCGTGAAGCAAAAGACAATTAAGATTGCATTGAACAAGTCAGCCATTGGCATTCCGATTACGGAACGTCTCCACTCCTCGCTTTGAAGTCTCACTTAGGGCAAAGCAAGACCAGGCCCCAGTTGTTCAAACGATGGATAGCGCTATCCGCTGGATAAATCACAATCCAGTGGATAAGTAATAGCGAAACCTATTGCGCTATCCGATGGATAGTGATTTATCCGGTGGATATACAACGTCATCCACCTTTTCAACAACAGGGACCACAGCCTCAAATATTTACTTTTCCTTCACAACTTTGAACCTCGCACGAGGTAATCGGTTTTTTTAGCAATGAAGTAATTAACTATTGGATAACAGTCGTTTGATCTCGATCCGAGTTGAACTGCTTCATTAATTTGCATTAACATTCCTCATATTTCATTTGTCATTCAAATGCTTCTCCTAACTTGTGATACACGAATTTCTAGTTTCTAAAGAAACTGTGGTGCTGCATCAGTAGGAGAGTGAAACAGGTAAATTTGGTTTTATCAAACGTGTTGATAAAGGTCGAATGATTTGTAGATAGGAAAGTTCAACCTTTTGAGTTATTTATCGAGAGACTGAGACTGACTTTCATAACTCCGTCAAGTAATAAAGCTAGTTACACACGAGCACGGTTTCCTAGCCAAGTGTCATTGACAGTTTTCATTTGGTCGTGTGCACGAACAACAAGTTTTCTTTGACGAGTTTCATATCCATATGAAGGCATCAGCTGTTGCATCCGACCGGATAACGCACACCTGCCGTCTTGTCTCAATTTAAGTTATGCCAGTGTTCCTTCTATGTTTTCATTTTGTAATTCAGTTGTGACTGACGCACGCAAAAAATCTATCATTATTGCCTATCCCTTTATTTATGTGTAGCCGGATCCATTTTTGTTGCTGAACCAGTTCCAACGAACGAAGACATTGCAAGGTAATTTCACATTTTCCCCTTACTACTGAGTCTAGCAGGGACTCCTGCATATTGAGAAGCCTGAAAATTTCAGGACTTAAACGGGGTTTGAACCCGTGACCTCGCGATACCGCGAGGTCACAGGTCCATTATGTCCTTCATGACGGACATAAAGAGCATGTTCCATCCGTTTCATTCATTCATTCATTTTTATTTGCCATTAACAACATAAAAGAAAATAAATTTAAAAAACTTTGAACCTCGCGCGAGGTAATCGGTTTTTTTAGCAATGAAGCAATTAATTATTGGATGACAGTCATTTGATCTCGATCTTCATTAAATTGCATTAATTTTCCTCATATTTCATTTGAGTCTAGTAGACGTCCGGCGCTGGACTAGAAACCCCCTTGCTCAGTTGCGCTCTACCCCTGAAGATTCGCAGCCATTTACGAGCCTAATGGTCTCGCAGTCAGCTTGTCTTTATCCTTAGGATTTTGGATTTGCCTCGGGGAACCTGTGTTTCATATTCCATGAGATTTCTTTGTTTTTCCGATATATTTTTCAAGAACGAAGATTTTAGTGTAAAGATTTTTCATCTTTATTATTCCCATTTTTAAGAACGAATAATTTTCATGGTCATATATTTATTAATCCCTCCTACGTGATTTAGTTTTTCGTATATGTACTATCTGGCTGTTTTTGAGATTAAGGTTTTTAATTTCACACAGAGTTTGTTTCATTTGTTAACCTTATTTTGGGGTTGAGAGTTTGCTTTGTAAATTTCTCCCCCTCATTTCACAGACTAACCCTAACTTTTGTCTATGATTTTTCCTCAACTCACCATTCACACACACAATATTCCCCTGAAACTGCCTGCTAATTAGTGAATGTTTTAGTTAGTGGAGCGAAACTCCTTCTTAAATGAAACCATGGTGCCTTGCAGTGATGAGCGCAAATTTCTATTGCGTCAAGAAGCCTGAAAATTTTTCAGGACTTCAACGGGATTTGAACCCGCGACCTCGCGATACCGGTGCGATGCTCTAACCAACTGAGCTATGAATCCACTGACGTTGGGAGCTTGTCACTTCTGAGTTCACAACTTCTCGACGCAATAGAAATTTGCGCTCATCACTGCGAGGCAACACGGTTTCATTTGATTTCATACCCGCAGTGCAATTATATGATGTATTTCATTTAAATCTTTCAAACTCCTTCTTGTAAGGAGGAGTCTTCTATCAACACCAATTAGGAAAGCCACAAAGGTTGCTAGGTTAACTGCTGCTTTATGTATTACTATTAAACAACCAACCTATATTGTATCTACCAGCAGGGATACATCCTTGGTCCTAGTATAACACTTTATTGGCCTTAGTGTTCACACTTCTCATTACTATGCACACAGATACAATTTGGATTTTATTTTTCTAACTCACTAACTTAATACTAACTCAGAGGCAGCTTTGATGGTTTATTATCATTATTATTACTTTGATTCCATAGGTTCTGAATTTATTTAATTTTATTTTATGTTTTTATGGGATTACGTAGAGCGATGTCATTTTTCAGTTTTTTAGCTTTAAAATTTAGGGGATTTTTTTCCTAGATCCACCCAGAGAACATGTGGTTTTGGCACCTGATAGGTTTTTTTTTCCCACATTCTATCCAAAAGAACGATTAATTAATCTGGACACCTGATCGGATTTTTTTTCCAGGATTCATCCAAGGAACGAATGATTTATACATGCTTGACGGCATCTTTTCCTGGCTCCATCCAAAAGAACGAATGATTTTACTGCCGCAATACACCCTGAATCAGAAGCTACACAATCTCACTTATGCTTCCATTTTTTCTTGGTCATTGCCCCTTCTTTAACCTCCTTATTTCGTACTAGTATTTTTAATTGCTTTGGGCATTCCACGATCCATGTTTTGTTATACTGGTTCCCAGATCTACTCCTTCTCACACCTCTTACCCAGGCCATGTGTACAGTTTGGGTCGTATTTGAATTCTTTTGTCGCAATCAAGGCTGCTGTTTACAGGATACTTCGCAAAATTTTGGAGCAAAGGGAAATTTTTGCCAGCTTTTCTTTTCTTTCTTTATTTTAAACTATAATTTTGCTTCAGAACTTCCATGAGACACATTTTTAGTTGTGTTTTTGGTAAGAGTTACGTTCCATTTTTGGTTAATCGACTTGGAAGCTTTATTCGTGTTAGTCTGTCCATGGTTTTTAGTGCTGGTTTTTGTCCAGAGTTGCGGCTTGTTGTTCTTCTCTTTTTCCTTTCTTGACTCGGCACGAGTAAGTCGGGTAGAGGTCTGGCGCTGGACTAGAAACCCCCTTGCTCGGTTGCGCTCTACCCCTGAAGATTCGCAGCCATTTACGAGCCTAATGGTGTCGCATTCAGTTTATCTTTATCTTCGGAATTTTTGGATTTGCCTCGTGGAACCTGTCTTTCATAGTCCATGGGATTTCTTTAATTTTTTCCATATATTTTTTAAGAACGAAGATTTTAGTGTAAAGATTTTTCATCTTTATTATTCCCATTTTTAAGAACGAATAATTTTCATTGTCAAATATTTATTAATCCCTCCAACGTACATGTACTATCTGGCTGTTTCTGAGATTAAGGCTTTTAATTTCACACAGAGTTTGTTTCATTTCTTAAACTTATTTTCGGGTTGAGAGTTTGCTTTGTAAATTTCTCCCCCTCATTTTACAGACTAACCCTAACTTTTGTCTATGATTTTTCCTCAACTCATCATTCACACACACAATATTCCCCTGAAACTACCTGCTAATTAGTGAATGTTTTAGTTAGTGGAGAGAAACCCCTTCTTGTATGGAGGATTCTTCTATCAACATCAATTAAGAAAGCCACAAAGGTTGCTAGGTTAACTACTGCTTTATGTATTACTCTTAAACAACAAACAGAGTAAAATCTGCAAGTTTCATTCCCATGGGTCGAATGATTGACAGATTTTTTTACTGGGCAATTATGAAAAGCTCAAAGGCGGCTGCCAGCCTTCCTGCTGTCTCCAAATTTTTTATTTCTTCTTATGGAGCAACTTATTGAAAAAACAGGAGATGCTTTGTTAACTGTTTTTTTTTCTATCTTGTCTCTAGACTGGCCAGCATAAAAATGTTTATACGTCCCAGAAAGGAAATATGCTCAGCTCCAGTGAGTCGCATTACTTTTATCAGTTGTGTGTTTCTCTTTGCTTTCATGGTTACTACGATGTTGCATTTTGGCACCGAGAACTTTTCTTTGAACTACAAGAGGTTATACCTCAAAAGACCGCAAGGACGAGGTGGCGTCCTGCTACAACCAGGATTCACACACCTTAAACCACTTGTGGACATGTTCGCTAACTTGACGCAGGTAACACCCAATAGAAGGGATTGTATGTTTTCAACAACGGAATTCAGTGATTTGAAACAGCCCGAGTCGAAACAAACCATCTTCCTTCTTATTATTGTATCTACGGCGCCTTCAAGACGAGACAGGAGAGAAGCAATAAGGCAGACATGGTGGACGAAATGTCAAGGAGAGGTTAGTATTTCTTGGTTGGAAAATGAGGTGGCAGAACAGTTTGCTCTCTTGTAAGGGTTTGCCTACCACTGCATTTCGAGTTGTACAAGTTATCGGTAATTACGATTAGAAAAGATCTCGTAACCCCTGTCTTTCTTTTTTAGATTTAACTAAGTCTAACTAGTGAAGCCAAACAAGGTATTCACGTTGCGGCGCCACGCAATAGTCCATTTTACAGTTGTGTGTTTAGTTACCTGGCCTTTGAATGAAAGTGAAGCTCGAGTTGACCTTGTTTTGACAATACGCCCAAAAGGGCGAGCACAAAAACGAAATTAGCCCATGTCGATTACTAAAATAATTAGGATAGTAATTGCACTCTCATTGGTCAATAGCTGTGTCTAGATAACAGTATGGAAACACGGCTATGACATCACACGAATCAGAGAATGGTTACGTATTGTCAGACGCGCGTTTTGATTGGCTGTTAGGAAATGTGAGCGCGTATCAAGAAAATGTGTTTCAACCAAGAAGTAAAAAGAAACTAGCATTTTCCTTCATTTGTCGAATTATCTTAAAATATTCTCAAAAAGCGATAGAGGACTTTGTCCCATAGTTAAAATAACTTTCCATAGTGTCATCTAAACACTCCGGGGAGTTGGGAGTAGTGTCGACAGTTACGCAAGCCATCGACTGCCTCGAATTCTCTTAACTTCCCCTCGTGTTTAGATGACGCTATGGAAACACGGAGAAAACGTCCTGCCTAGCTTAAGGGCCCACTGACGTATTCTTTGGTGTGCGTTGCTAAGGATGTAATGGTTAAGTAATTTGAGAGAAGTTGGCATTATTTTGGTCAGTTTCCAAATTTTGTAAGCCAATGACCCTAAATATGACGTCATCACACCACGCCCATGGTCACGTGACCAATAAAAGAAAACTCTAAATTTGTCTCCGTGCTACGTAATTTGGGTATTTAATCGATGGTTTGATAATTTGTATTCGTTTTTGCATCCAGCCAAGCATGGTTTTCTTTTTATTTTGAAAAATGTTCTTTTTAAAGACATAAACGATACTGAAATACCCATAACTTTTTCAAAAAAGATGATTTTTAAAAATCAATGCTTAGCTATAGTCTGTATTTGGGAGTGAAACGTGCCATGTAAAAAAAATTAATTCAATTTAAAACCGCTGGAAATTTAGCTTTTTTCCCAAACCAGAAGTCAGTTCGTTTACGCATGCGCAGTTGATCTGAGAACAAGCGCGGGGAAGGGCGAGGAAAATCTTCGATGGAAACAACAGTTTGTGCGGTGACTTTTGCTTGTGACTGGGTTTTCTTGTCAGTTCATGATATGATGACGTCAATTACCGGAAATAACATTTCACTTCCTTAGCAACGCGCGAAAAATCCGTCTGTGGGCCCTTAAGGTAGCTCCCTAGAGTATTTGCGAATATCCTCAATACAGGGCGCAAGTAACAAGAGGAAAAACAATTAAATTCTCTAAAAATTTTCCCTGTAGAGATTTACCAGTATTGGTACCAGTGTTTATTTTTTTAATTCTTGGCAACAATATGGAAATGATAATGCGAGACATTTTGAAGTGGTAAAAAGTCAAGGTTGCTCACAGACTGTTTTGCCAATATTCATGTCATTTTTCTAAATATATTCGATTAGCTGTGACAGATTTTAACAAATATAGGGTATTTGATAGGAAGTGTATGCGGTTAGAACTGAACCAATTTTTAAAACAATTCACCGAAGGCAACGAGAGAAAATGCTGACGTCACAAAAATCAGAAAGACACGCGCGATTCAGGTATACTAGTGTCCAGCTTGCGCGAGGCCCTAAAACTCAATGGAACCTCCTTAACTTGTATGCCTCTAGTGCGAATAGCACACTGTCAGGAGTCCGTGACTTTGGTCTCCTGGCACCTTACAGGCGACATAGTACAAATGTAATGGCAAATGCAAGATGAGGAAAAAAAATCGTGATTTCTTTAATTATGACGATACACCGCAAAATTAAAATGCGAGCCAGAGTTTACTCGGTGGCTTCACGGTTAAAAAAGACGGGCAGTAAACGCATTATTATTCGTCAAGATAAACTTTGGCCGGCATTTATTGAAGCCATAACTCTGTTTTAGGTGGGGTGCAAGTTTTTCACTGACGGCATTCAAATACCCAAAGAGAATAAAGAGAAACTTTCCAATGAAAAACAGATTTACAAAGACATCGAATTTCAACCGGTTATTGGCGGCAGAAGTTTTGGCCTTCGATATCTCTACCAAATGATGTGGGCTGCGGTCAAGTATAATTTCACGTATTTCCTCCGTCTTGACGATGACTATTTCGTGTGCCTTGAGAGGCTCAAATATGAGTTACGCCACAGGCCTACCAAGATGTTAAGCTGGGGCTGGTTTCACTGTACCTTTAAAGATCTCATTTACGTGGACGAGGCTTGGACGTTATTTACTCATGACGTCATTATGCGCTTTTTGTCGCAAGA
>NC_090893.1:19392402-19394902 GCF_036669925.1 Montipora capricornis
GTCTAGTGGTCTTTTGCGGAGACCGGAGTGCGATGTGCCCATCCCTTATTAATAACAAAGGATTCAAACAGCATATGTTACTATTTCATCTGAGGCACCGTTAAGCGAAACGGGATATTGGGCGTGCTGCCTGTGAGTGAATCAAACCAATTCAAATGCAAAATCATAACCTGTAATTTACTTACAAACCCAAAAAATCCAAACCATTCACAAAAATTCTTGGTTTCAGTGCATCGTCTGTTTTACCAGAAATATTGGAGAACTTAAGCAACGACGACGGCGACGGCAACGAGAACGTCATTTCAAAATATAAATTCGCGTTACTCACTTCGGGAGTATTACAGCCTATTTAATATGACAAGGCCTTGGTAGATCTTCAAGAAAGACACTGGTCAAGTGCTGAAATCCTCTATAAAATCCCCAAAATTGGCTATTTCACCAGGGCCCGGTTGTTCAAAAGTCGATTAACGCTAATACCAGATTAAAAATTAACCAAGGACATTATTTCTGTATTCCCAAACGCTCTTCAACGCTGATATCTGACAAAACTTTACATTAGAGGATAAGCAAAAGAAACTTTCAGCAAAAAGTTGAAAACATGAAACAAAAGTTTACGCTAATCCTGGATTAAGTTAATCGGCTTTCGAACAACCGGACCCTGAGGTGGCCCAAACTCTACGATTCGCACGTGACGGAATTTGAACATCAATTTAACGCGACGGTTAATTTGAAAGATGGGAGTGATTTTTCAAAAAATTATTTTGAATTTTTAACTCCTTTGTAGTTCCTCTTGTGTCTTTCGACTTGAAGCGATTTCGTTCAGTTTCTGTTTCAGCTGTTTCTCTCTCTAGGCCCATGGGCCAAAACGCGAGGAGGCAACCTAGAAGTCCCCGCGCAAAAAGGGTAAATGAATAATTTGATAGATATATATTGTAGGGGCAATCAATCTCTTCTTCTCAACCGGGCGCGCAAGGTTTTTTTTTTCCGGGAGAAAGCTTGTAGCGATACGACAAATGAGAAAGTAGACGGTAAGAAACCATAAAAGTGCAATTGTTGATGGGATGACTGTTAGCCACCGGGTGAGTAAGTAATTTGACTCATCACTGACTTATAGGCCGGGTCGCTAAGCCAAATTGAAACAGTTGGAGCACAAGGGATTTAATAGAGTCAAGCCTACTTCGATGGATCTCGACGGAAACGATTGTGGTTATTATTCAGGAATAATTCCCTCGCCAGGATAATGATCCCCTGAAACCTTCAATGGATGTGTTTTGTTATTATCTGCCGCGGTCCACATGAAATTTGGATGCAACTGGAGCCTTTGAAACGAATTTATGGCTGTTTTCCGTCAACGAATTCGGCCGCTAATCTCCTATCTTGGTAAGATATAATATAGAGAGAGAAACAGCTGAAACAGAAACTCCAAGAAATCGCTTCAAATCGACCTAGAAACCACAAGACACAAAAGATACTACAAAGGAGTTCAGGCGAGAAAAATAAATTGAAAAATCACTCCTAATGTTGCTTTCCAGTTCCATACATCTTCCCGCATACAAACCTTTGTAATTTCGCTATTACGCAAATTAAATTGACGGTCATGTTGATGATGTTCAGAGGCCGTCCCGCGCGAATCGTAGAGCTAGGGCTACCTGTGCTATTTGTTGCCCGTAAGTGCTGCGCACTGGGACAGGGTACATGTCGCTTAGCAACTTAAAGTAGCGAAAAACCTGAAGCCGCGATTTAACCTCGAGCGTTTCCGCTGGAAAGCCCGAATATTAAGTTCTGTTTGCATTCACTAATATTCATATTTTCAACTACCCGTACTACCGGGGTATTTACCGCGGCCACCGCAAGTCCGGATAATCGAGGTTCGAATGCAATACTTATAATTTACTATCATAAAAAAACCCAACAACCAATATCGTTATCTCTTCCCTTGAGGAAATTTAATCTTTAATTCTGATAATCCCTTTTTCTTCCATGGGTAATACTTTAAATATTAAACAAACGAAACAACAACTTATAATTCGCACAAAAAAGTGGATATTATAAATTTAAAGTCATGACATCTTTGAGTTAGCTATGAAGAAACACTGAGAAGTGAAAGTCAACCCGCATGGCTAAATTTGGCTAAATTTATACTTAGGCTATAAATAATCTAGAAAAATTAATTGACGATAAATATCATGCAAAATAAATGCGGGGTTGTCACGGTTCTTATAGTGTTTTCACTCACGTGATCAGCAACCTTGTTTTTCCACCGAAACAAAAGAAAACGTTTTCATGACAATAGAGCTCAATTCCCGGATTAGTTGGGTACATCAACATGGCCGCCATTCCTTTGCTTAGGGACACTAACATGGCCGCTGTGACGTCACGTGAAAGCACTCTATTAGGGGGCTGTGTCGCGAAATTTATAATTAGCCAAATCCAGTGACTGGAAGTCATAAATTATTGAAGGAAGCTTAGAATAAGCCAGCAAATATAAAAGGAGGCAGGG
>NC_090893.1:19397402-19404902 GCF_036669925.1 Montipora capricornis
ATCTTCTATTATGCTATAGTTCTAGATACCAATACCCTACTAATCTATATTTGTCACATAAATGAACAAGAAGGACGGACTGGAGATGCTATGGATCTGCTCTTGATCTCAGATTCTAAGATTGTTATTCCAAATAAATGTTATTCTATATAATTTGCAGGATTTCATCAACACACTTGACTCAGCAACCATAAAGAAACTATGTATCAGAAGCCTGAGACGGGGAATTGGAAGTCTGGACTACATAGACTCCTTGCTTATTATGGAAGATGACCTGGATAATGCTAATGATGAGGATGACATTGCTGAGGTGCACAGTCCTGCAGCTGAAGCTAGGGATGCAATAACTCCACCACCCCAACCCATCCCTATGCAGAGACAAGGACCACGCCCCGAGTGGTGTGTATGTGGGAATTGCCGCAACATGCCCTTGGAGGTGGAGAAAGTGTGCTGTATGAAAAAAAATTGTGATGCGAAAAAACCAAGATTCAAAAAACTGTGTTTGGACCCTGATTATCTAGAACTGTCTATAAAAAGTAGTGCTGATATCAGGAATGATAGGCAAAACAACAGCACTAGAAGTTTTAGAAAGGCAGCTTATCGCCATTACATCCTTGATAAGCATGGTTATTTGGGCAAGGGAAGGAGGAAAGTTGCAGCATCATGTGTTGTGTGGGAAATCCGTGCACATTATCCATCTTCTACAGGCATTTACATGGGTTTCAAGGAGCGTTGAACACTCTTACTGTACATGATATTGCTGGTATTAACCAAAAGTGAATGACGACAGAATGTGTGATAAACCAGCTAAAATTATGTATTTGATTTATGAATCCTTATTACAGCCTTTTATTCTACATCAACAACCTGTTTCCTTTCATTACTAAATTTATAGAGAACAGAAGGTACAATAATAATTATTGTACTCTCACAAAGCAAACGACTTGCTGTGGTGAAGGCAATCCATGAAAACTTTAGCTAGTGTTATTTAAAATTCCGCACTAAAATACATGTAGTGGCTAAAATGTAGGTCATTTGTAGCCAAATTAACAGAAAATCTAGGAGGCGTTAATAGTTTAAGTTCCTTTTTTTCAAAAGATATGTAATTTTGCAAATAACCAAAATCCAATTCATAAACTGTGATGGTAGCACAGTTCTTGGTATACCTTATGCAAATCCTGAGGGGAAGGGGGGTACTCCCACTTTCAAGTGACAGGGATGATTTAAACCCCAAAAATTGCTTTGATCATCCCTGTCACTTAAAACCCAGAGTACCCCCCCCCCCCTTCCCTGGGGTGGACATTTGCATTAATAACTTATTCCTTTTTTTGAAACCTTGTTTGATGTCTTTCACACAATTCCTTAGAAGATACAGGAGCTGTGTGGGCAATGGTTGGCGCTATTCTCTCAGGGTCATTTTCAGATAGAGACACGTGTCTATCTATATGCAAGACATCTTCTATCCGGCGACGAACAACTTTGGCCATGAGGATGGGAATGTAATCATAATCCTTGTCTACTTTTATGATCCGTGTGTTCCACTCTTTGGTGCGTTGATTATATTTCCTGCTATATCTTGCTTCTCCCCCTTTCAATCCCACGGCAACTGTTCTGTTAAGATGGTAATTCCAATCTATAGCTGCGAGTTGCTTTCTTGCCTTGTAAAAGCTGTACCTGTTACAGAGATAGGAGGGTGTTACATGGTGACAAATAGATTTGATTTCTTATTTCTCGTCTTCAAAGATGTTTCAACATGAGAAGAGAAATTTATAATTTCCATACATGCATACATACATACATACATGTATGTAAACCCCCTCCTGGATTCAACAGTTACAGTTGTACTTTGCTTTTGAACTTACAAAATTATTGTTATTTAATTATGATTATTATGATTATTATTATTATTATTATTATTATTACATTCTAAAAATACATTGGCAAGAAAACTAAAGAAATTCGAGAAATTCAAGTTTATCTACTACTTGTGCAATAAAAGTAACTGAACTAATTACATACTTGTAAGAAGTTCTCTTTGCAGCATATGCCAATGACATGCTGTTGAGGCATTCCAAAGATCCTGTGTGCCTTTACAGCAATAATAACAAAACTACAATGAGGATACTATTGAGGACTTTAATGTCTTTGTCTTGCAAAATATGCATTCATGCTGTGGCTGAAAGGAAACTAAAAGTACATTTACAAAAATAAACATCAGCTGAACATAATTGTAATATCACCATGTTTTCATCTAACTAAAGCATTTACCTGAACTTCACATAGTACTTGAAGCTATCTAGTAGAGATGGTTCAAGCACCATTTTCTGTAATACTTCAAAGTCATGGTCCCTCCGGTCAAACCAAGGTGGGTGTTCTTCGCCTGGCTCCATTTCTTCATGGTCGCATCTTCCCGTGGTCCATTCATGTTCATTACAAACATGATGCATTAGGCTTAGCCATTTGTCCTATGAAATAAGCCAATAATATGTTTCACTGTCGTGATTAGGTAATTGACACATGGTGACAAAACACTTGTTCACTAAAGGGGAATATTAGTGCACATGCATGGGCTGACCTTGACTGGCATTGTATGGCATGAGTCATAGACATGAGGAAACCTGCTGCTCTCAAATAGTTACTTTATTAATTATAACTTTCTACCTTCATTGCTTCAAGGGCCTGGTTGGTGTCTTCACATTTTGATGCAATTGAACAGCAATGCCAGAAGTGGTTTATTATTTGGTTTGACCACTTTCCCACTTTATCATTACCTTTGGTACTGGCTACCTAGAAAAAACAAAAACACCCATAAGGGGTGTTTTCTATCAGTCATGTCACATTTGGATTTTACCCCCAGTCCCTGTATTGGGGTGGGGGGGGGCCGGGGGGAGGACTTAAGCAAAAACTAATTCTCTACTATTATTCACTATAATAAAGTTTCTGGCTATGATTCCCATTCAAGGGGTTGAAGGAAGGTTAATACACTGAAGCACCTGGAATATTTAGCAAATTCGTTTTTTCACATTCCACTACCTTTTGTATACTCTTGCGTATGCTTTTGGCCTTGTGCCAGACATCAAGGGAGTGGAAGAGGGTCTTGAATTCATCAGCTAGGCAAACACACAAGCAACAATAAAAGGCAGTAATTTTGTACAAAATCGGGTTTTAACTTTCATTTGAGGGTCAGTTTTGAAAATTTGAAATGATGAAAAAACATCACTGACATGAAAAATAACAGCTGTCATACTTCAAAATGTATGTAGATTCTCTAATCCAACATCAATGTACTTTACATCATTCCAACAGAAAAGCAAGAGTAACCCTGGGTATCCAATAAAGCATTTAAATTTTTCCCTTAAACAGCAAATGAGCATTTTTGAACTTTGAACCTGACAGGTATCAATATGCAATTTGCAAAACAACCATCTATGAAGAAGCCAAACCTGACATAAAGCTCGCCATACAATTTTGAACTTACTCATAAGCTTCTTGATAGAGGATGATGCATCCGTGCAAACTTCAATAACATTCAAGACCCTATGAAGTCTTTGTAGACAGTGGTTCAAGGCCTTCTTTTCCATTACACTTGATTTCAACCCAACATGTCTTTTGTCCAGAACTTCAATTTCAATAACATAACCAGTGATCATCTCCATTACGTAGTAGCAGAGATTTTTGGCTGAAAACCCAGGAGAGTCACACTGGCCATCACCACAAACAGTAAGGTCCTCAGTGGCAAATTGCACCCACAATTCCTCTCTCATATTTTCCCACCATTCATCAATGACAGGGGCACAATACAGTTTCTGGACTCTCTGAAAAGTTGAAGCTGAAATGAATTTGAGTCCTAGGTGCTTTGCAAATTTTTCAATTTTTGAAAAATTGTTCCCTGACGTGAGAACTGCAGCTGCTGTTTGAAGGTTATTGGACAACATGCCATTTGCATCTCCTGAAGTACAAAACCGTCCCTTGTGCCCTGATGGACACTTCCAACGAATTACTGCACAAGTGCCACACAGAGAGTATTCAACAGTTGCCACATGAATGCATCCTGGATACTTGCATGGCCCTGCAAGCTGCTGCAGTAGCAAATCCAACGAGCAGATTACTTTGGTTCCTTTGACATGGCCAAGTTCTTCTTTATAATGAAATTGTTCGTCTTTTCTTGAAAAGCGTTTATGAGGACCATACTCAGGCTGGTGCTTTGAGACGAATGGTTGGCTTATCTGCACAAAAGCCGTCTGGGTCCACACTGATAGAGAATCTGTAGTTGATTTATCTGACTGTCCAACATGTGATGTTGACAGCTGCTGGACTGACAAACTTCCACCCTCCAGAGGCACGGCTGACACTTCTGTGAACTCCAACACAGTTGACTCATCCAACTCATCAACTTCACTCTCAGAGCCTTTGTCGTCTCCACTAAGAACGCAACAAGCACAGTATTAAAGCCAACAGCTACATAATCCACAATGAAACAATCTTCTAATAAAGAAAACAGTATATTGTTTGGCAATTTTATTATACATATTCAAGAATATTGTTACATGTATGAATGCAATTGAATATCTGTAATAATTATTCTTGTGTCTTTAACTATTTCTTTGTTTTTCTCCTATCTATCTTGTAGAATTATACTTACAGTGGTTCAAATTCACTATCACCACTGTCATCCTCTGCCATAGTCAGGTCTTCATTGAGTAGCTTCAAGGCATCTTCGACATCACTTGAGATAACATTAAAAAAAAAAAACAACAACAATGTCATGTTAGCTATTTACAATATTCAAGTGCCTCCATCATTACAAAAAAACATTTCCCAAAATCAAAAACAAGACTTACTTTCCAAAAACTAACTAATCCTGAATGACGCCTTTACAGAGCAGGGAAAGAGAAGATTTTTTAACTCACCACCCCCCCCCCCCCCCCCCACCAAAAAAAAAAAAAAAAAAATGAAATAAACAACGATAATAGCAATAATTTTCCCACAACTACACATCTGACCTAGCTAATTTGTTCAGCCAAAATGGTCACTTGGTTGGACATACAAACAAATTATCAATCTGTTGCCAAAAAAATTTGATACTTGGTAAAATTCGTTGTGTTCTTCTCAAATTAGCCAGTGGAAAATAGATTAATCTGGCTCACTGTTCCTCCAGTCAGTGTTAAAGTAACTGCTGATGAATGCCATTTACTGTACAATTGTTTACGTTACTTGTTCACCATGTACCTATCGCAACTTTGTTCTGACGATGTGGTTGAACTCTCACTGTCACTGATGTCATGATCATTGTCACTTTCATGGTCAATGATTACAGTGTCATCAACTATCTTGCAAGATTCGTTTACAGCAAGCGGACTTTTGGAAGCAACACCAGTAACATCAATAAATGAGTGTGACCTGTAACACACGATGAACCACAAACATTTAGTAAAATTCATTACAGACACAAGATAATAATAATTATTATTATAATAGTGAATACTCATTGTTGCTACGTGCCACAAAAAAGTGTTTTATGGAAATTATGTTTATTTTGATTGCATTTAGCCAATACTTGACTTTGACGGCATAAAAATTCCATAAAATCCAGATTGCTGAACTGGCGTGCCCCTCACAATAACCAGGGATTTGGGGTATATTATATGTTGAATACAACTGGGTAGTTCACAGATGTTACAAAATTTAGAGCATGCAATTTTCACTTACTCTTCACGACTGCCAGTACTTATGAAAGAAATATCACGAATATCTCTGCCTTTTCCCAACGGAGTTGAAGTTAATGGACCTGGCATTAACATTACAAAAAAAAAAAAAAACGCGCGTGAGGTCGTGAGGTATGCAAATCATAAGAAATAAACATGAATAATCTCAGGTGAGAAGTCGCGCTCATACGTTTGCACGTACCCTCTTGATCTTCGGAATGTCTCGCTCTTTTGGCTGGTGTGCGAGTCTCTTCCATCGCATTCAATCTACAAAAAGTGAAAAAATGTTCAAACATTTCTGTCCAGTATAAATACCACACATCCGTCTAAAATACAGAACGAGCTGGTACTCCTACTCACTCATTTTCTTGCCTTCGTCTGAGCTCCAAACCGAGCAGCCATGAAGCGAAGACCGAATCGTTGCCAAAGGATCCATCCGCACGAATCTTTCTCCAGCTTGAGAACACCCGATTTTCCAAATATATGGAATGGTGGTTGACTCTCCAGTGTTTCTGATTGATCTGCCTCGTTATTTTCGTTAATGCAGGTGATTTTTTCCGCCCGGCGCCTTCACGTTTCCCTCCTCTTCTCTCATGTTCCATTGGATACTTGATTCAATCCGTTTTAGCCAAAGACCAGAAAATAAGTTTAAAAGATGGCTAACATAATATTCAAAAACAGGTTTTGAGTAAAATATCGAAGATCAAATGAACCAAAAGGCACGATTGACGCAGATTTTGTCTATGTCTACGACGCGTAATTTTGATTTCGGGTTGAGGTAACCTCTTTTCAAAAGTAACAAAACTAGTGTCCAGGCCAGCGCGGTCTCAAAGCTGACTGTGTCCCTTTAAAAAGATCAGACCTACAGCATCGACCCCACAAAACTAAACCGTACTTAGCAGCTCTTTGAGTGTTGGAGGAAAGGTAGCTGTAGTCGAAAAAAAAACATAAACTGAAACGATCTGTGGCCGATGCAAGTGCTAAACCCGAGTGGCAAATGTGGGAGGCGCGGATGATAACCGCTGATGCGGATCTGTGGGCTTAATAGACCTCTCTGCAGATTCGAGGTCCAACCCCTTACTATTTATATACCAATTTTCATGTAAAAGGAAACCCTTTCACATACCTTCCCTCCCCGAGGAAAATGCTACGACCATTGCATTATTTAGTGGGTGTAGATTTATGCCAGTGATGGATGGAATTATCCATTGTTTGAACAAAAAGGGCCAGATGGTGAGCTTTTTATCCCTTTTAAGTAAAACTAAATTACAAACAGTGATCATGACTAGCTGGCTTAGGTAATACTGCTATTCTGCTCACGGATTCGCTAAAACACCTTAGCCTCCCTGGGCCTCATTTCAGTCATTCCACTTTCCATTTGGTGACAGCAATAATGATTATCTTACTAGAATTTGTGAGGAACTAGTTTCACATAACTGTTTCAATTCATATGGCCAATCTTCCCCGTTTTCCACAGCTGGGAATTTTCAAATCGCCAAGAAACAATGAAAGGTTACTGTAAGTTTTTGTATTCTAGAAGGTAAATTATGTTAAAAGTTACAACCGAAGCTGAAAAAATGGAAGGACATTTAGCTGGGTTCACCATTTCAAGCTTGTATATACAAGAAAATTACCCTTAGCTAATCATTTCTTCTGGAAGCTAAAAACAAAATCCTATGTGCATCTATCCACTAATTCCCATGTTGTTAATCCAGAAAAACTCTACTTTGAGTCTATTTTCCCATTGAAGTTATATTTAGAATATAGTGGCAAGACGGATGTAAAAGTATTAATA
>NC_090893.1:19409902-19419902 GCF_036669925.1 Montipora capricornis
AAATAGTTCAACAAATGGGTCTTTTAGGTAGAATAAAATAAATTGTGAAATTTTGAAACTGTCAGCGGATTCTCGATATTTACAGTCAGAGCCTCTTAAAAATCGATAGTTGGTGATTTTTTAGCACTGACTTCAGTGTTTAGTGCACTGTAAATTAAAGTTATTTTATAAAAATGGTAATTGGGCATTTTTATGATAAAATGTGATTAGTTCGTTACACCAATCAAACATCAAATGTATGTAGTGTTGACCACAGTGTTAGTTTTAGTGTTTTTACTGATTATAGAAAAGAAGAGCTAATGGGATGGCATCCACGTGGAGTTACAAGAACTAGAGCTCGAGCTATCGGGGTAAATTTCAGTGAATTTTAGATCAAGGGAAAGGAAATTTAGTTCGAGTTGGCGGGAAAATCGAGGTATCCGAGTTCGAGTTAACCGAGCAAAAATGACTGAAAATTTGGGTGAAATCCAAGGGAAATAGGACTAAGTTTGAGTTGGTGGGAAGTTCGAGTTATCCGAGTTCGTGTTATTTGGGTTCTACTGTACTTACAATATATGCAAGAGGAGCGATTTCCGGTCCAGAGGTCTTAAAAGAAGAAGAAGGAGAAGCAGTTCTGAAAGTCCCGCTAAAAGTACTGTCGGCAGCTGAGTACTTAAATTGAGGAACATGATCACCACGGAGAAGCGTGAATTATCGGCGATCTGTCCTGAATGTTGCTTGCTGCTTTTCAGTTACTTCTAACAGTACAGCAGAGTTTAAAAGAAGATCAAACAGGCATCCTTTCCACTTTTTAAGCCTCAGACTCTGTTCTCAGTTGAAGAACCCAGGGAGCCACCATTTTTGTTTTGGAAGAAATAAACCAATGAGAGCACACGTATGAACGCGCAATAGAATGCACCAATCAGCGACCGTTTTAGTTCGCTGTGTGCCAGGGTCTTCTCCTACCGCCTCCATATTGTAAAGCGAGAAGACCCTGGGGACGAGGTTGTAAAGCACCCAACCTCTATTAAGCAGCTACTCTCAAAATCCCGGAAGGTGGCCTCTTAATAGAGTCTGGACTGTGTTTTTTATGTAATATCATGAAATACACACATACTGTACCTGTTGACGAATAGCGCTTATGATTATCTTCCTTGCTCTGGCGCTCTAACAGGACAAAGCAGCTTGAATTCGATGACATATATTCTATCAGAAATTCTTTAAGATCACCCTCGAAAAAACCAAAAACAGCCATTTTCCTTTCTATAATCATGCAAATGCAAACGGAGATATTCCTCGTCCTCTTTGTCCGCCATATTTACATTTTACGCGGGAAATGTGTGTCTTGTTACGTATGTGCATGTGAAATATGCTTTAATTTTCCGTGCCCACTTACACAACCCATTTTCTTATAAAAGTGTGTCCGCTGTCAAATCCCCACACTCCGCCCGGGCGAACTGGGACGAAAAGTTTACAAAATGCCGGAAGAGGAAGACTTCGATCCCCACATCCATCAGAATTTATCTCAAAATTATGGTGATCCACCAGAGTTAAGTATTACTATTCCAGAGTTAAGTGACCTACCACAAATGACAGCACCCTGGAAAAGCGTCAAAATTCCGACCGATGTTCTGCTAGTCACTGTAAAGGACTGTGAATTTCTGGGTTGTGTTGCCTTCCTGAAAAACATTTGCAAGAGTTATAACCGCGGTCTTGGTATCGTGTACTTTGGAGATATGGGCGATGTTAAGGATAAAGTGAACGTTTCTTTGCTGAGATGCTCTGAGGGAGCCGCAGGTCCAGGGGCTGCCCTTAGCAAGGTGAAAACGGCCATTCCAATACTGCAACCAAAAGCCTTGTTTTGCGTCGGTTTTTGTGGTGGGCTGTCCTACGAAAAAGTCAAACTAGGAGATGTGGTGATATCAGAAAAGCTAACGACTTACGCTCACAAAAAAGTGATGAATGATGGAGAACAACATCGAGGCATTATAACTCCTGTTAGCCGTGATTTTGCTAACCTCATCAAACACGCTGCCGACGGCTGGAAAGCACCGTTAGCAAACCCGGAAGTAAACAGGAAGGTGGAAGTTCATCGCGATGGAGTGATTTTGAGCGGACCTGAGCTTGTTAACTCTGAGTGGCGACGCGAGGAGCTCCTGGAAAGGTACCGTGAAGCGATTGCAATCGAAATGGAAGGTGAAGGTACGGATCTTTTCTTATATTTTCAAAAAATTATCATGTCTCTGAACCCTATTTACGGATTTTTTAACTTTGCCAAAACTTGCATCTTATCCTGTTAATCAAGATTTGATTAAGAAAAGGTTTTTAATTGAGTCTTTTGTGAAAAGTAAATGGATACTTAAATCTAAAATTAAGAGAGTTCTTAGTAGGTCATACTGTTACTAATTGGCAACCTTGTGTCATGAAAATTTTAACAGCAGGCTCATCAATGATTGGGTTTTTTTTTTTAATACCAAGATTTTAGTATCAACTGATAAATAGTGGATATAATGATCCATCGAAGTCTAAGTCTTTGAAAGTTCTTGAAACTATTGCCAGCCAACTTACGATTAAAAAGACAGTTGGAAGGTAAATGAAGTTGATATTAAAGGATTGCAAAAAAGCATAATTTAAGAGTTTTTTTTATTTTTTGTGGGGGTCATTCAGGTGTATTTGCTGCTGCTAATGATCTGAAGATGGAGTGGGTTGTCATTAAAGGGATATCAGATTACGCAGATGGAAGTAAATCAAAAACCCAAGCATGGCGACCATTTGCAAGTGTCATGGCGGCTTCTGTTGTTGCCAACATTTTGAAAGTTCCTGGTCTTTTAAAAGACTGGCAGCACTACAAAGGAGTGAATCCTAAGCAGGAAGGTAAACTTCACAGTTGCAGTGTACCTTGTTTCTTTTCCTTTAATTTTGTCAATAAAAATGACAAAATTTGTTACTTTTCAACAACTATTTAAATAGGTCACAGATCTTAAAGGAGACTTCTAAAAATAGAGCTCCCATTTAATAAAACTGTTCAGTTTCATGATTCAATTGGCCCCACTCAGTTTTTTTTTGCGCCTTTATTTGCTGTCACATTTTGGGAAGTGCAAATGTGAAAACTGAGTGGGTAAATGGGATCAGGGAAAGGTTGCTTGGGGCATTGTATTTTTTTGTGAAATGTTAAGGGAACCTTACAAATGAACATTTGGCATGTCACTCAGCAGTACTGCAGCCTGGTTCTCCTCTGCTCCTGCAAACTGTAAGCAGTCAGTTGTTATTTATCAAATCCTCCATGCAACTAGAAAAGTTGTACAGGGCTGTCATAAAGTCACCTGTAGCCAAGTGTTCTCCACACCTGTAGCAAACTTGTTACGTTGTGAGTGAATTCTATTAACAACAGGCAATTTCACCCGTTGCCTTATGGAAAAATCCAGTGTACTCAGCTGTAACAGGTGTGATGGGTTACGGTCATAAATGGAAGCATTGCTGTAGTTACCTTTTACAAATGACTGTCTACAGATTGCTATGATACTCATCAGTCAGCTTCAATGTAACCAAGTGTTATCTTGCAGGCTTCAGTAAACCAGGAGTAATGCTTGGTGTATCTGCCTTTGTGGTGCTCCTTCTGGCAATTTCACTTGTCTACAATAACCCTTCAATAAACCTTAAACAGGACAAACCTACAAATGAATTTCACAACAATGACGCTAAAGGTTGGTTGATTTTAGTTGCTCATTTTTATTGTACCTTGTGTTGCTGGTTATTTTCACCATTGAAAAACTGATTATATATTGTGCATCTAATATGTTAGTTATTTACTATGTAAAGTTGTTTTCTGCCTCATTACTGAGGTCCCTCTCTAACTGTATCTTTGTGTCTTTTTTGTTTTTGACCTTAACGTTTGTTTTCACAGTAAACCCAAGGGCTGATCCAGCAATTCCTGAAAGGGGAGGATTGTACACTGCAGGGCTCGAAATTATTTCCAGAGAGTCTCCGGACACGATGACCGCCCAAATTCATTTTAGCTCGGTCACGTACCATTTTTGGCCGTTCAAATTATATAAAATAAATAACTCTTAAAACAGGAGCCCATGAACCAAAACTGGCATTATATATTTCCAAAAAAGGTGTTGCTTAGAGTTTACAGCACTTTAAAGCACTCATTGTCAACAACAAAAGTAAATTACAGAAGCAAAATGAAATAAGCTTATGTGTATTAATAGGTACACCGTCTGTAAGACTAACCCGCAACACATTAAATGTCGTTATCGTACACATTAAATTTGTAAATAAGTAAATGCACAGTAAATGCCTCCAAATATAATGATTTCTGGTGTACGTATCACGGTGTGAGATCTTGATCCTAAAACTCCGCCAGTTATCCATGTTACTCCTCATTACAAGGGAAGAAAAATTTGTATTCATCGAGAAGAGCTTAGTAACCAGGCATTTTAACTTGGGTGTGCCGGAACTGGAAGACACATCAAGTGTTCAAGAAATATGGTAAAATTGGAAGGTCTCGAAAGGGAACCGATTGGGGAAAAAAGTAAATGAACCATAACCAGCATGGAAATTTTAATTTATTTCATTTTCAAAGGGATCAAATGTGACCGGTCAACATGGCCGGCAAGACGAAAGGTTGACCGGTCAACTCCCAAATCAGTTCGGACATTGTCCGTTGACCGGCCGCTATTTCGAGCCCTGCACTGCAGAAAGAATATTCTCACTTAGGGTCCTGGGGGCCATACCTCCCTGGAAAATATTTCCGATTTTACCCTCTAAAACACCACTTAGCATTCCTGACACTTGAAAATTGTTTGCGAAGGCATGATATAAAATCTGGAATTTACCTTATTTTTAGACCAATAAACTAAAAATAATAATGCAGTTTCAAAATATGAGGGTTATTGTTTGCTAATTTGACAAATTCAAGTGGTGGAAATGACACAACTACATAATTATATAACACTTTTATTCTGTTATTTGTATGTTAGAGTAGAAGAAATAACCAAAATGCACTGTCCAGAAGGGGATTGCAACCCTCCCAACCACTCCCCTGCAACTACCTCTGAGACAAAATGTTCTTTTGGGGCACCTGACCATCTTTTCACTGAGGTTTTTGTTTTCTTAACAGGACCCAGGACACCAAATGAAGACCCAGTCGCTACATTGCTGCAGTCCATCACTGGGGGAGCACCAGGCCAGGTTTGTAGAATGTGATAATACAGCCTTGTTGCATCAACCTGATGAACCACAATATATTATAGCCATTCTGGGATGAAAATTTGAACTTCACATGAGATGTAGTAATTAAACTGCAATTTGAGTCAATCTAAGCGGTGGGTATTATTTAAGCTCAGCCATTGGGTCAAACATCCAAGCAGACAGATATAGAATGTGTTGATCAATCTAAATTCAGTCGACCAGACAAACTGAGTCAAACATTGAACTCATCGTGAACTTAATTAATTTTGCTTATTTTAGTTCATTTCATGTGTTTAAGTTTGACATTTGATCTGGGCCTTGGTCCTATTTTCTGTGCCCCAACCTCATTCCCAGGGTTCTCATTAAGTGCCGGCAGCCGGCTAAAAAACCGGCTACTTTAAATTTAGAGCCGTCTACTTTTCGGTCATAAACTTGCTATAAACAAGTGGCACTCGCTTCTCCCGCCGCCTACTTTTATATTCAAGCCGTATACTCCAAAACTTATTGAGAACCCTGCATTCCCCAGGTCTCATGTTACCACATCCCAGGAGCAATAGGGAGCGGTAAGATGAGAGACCCTGGGAACAAGGTTGTCTATGCCCTAGTATGGCAATAGAATGATAGGTTAAATATAATTATTCCAAGGGCCACTGCAAATATCCCTTTCCCTGCTGGCAGCTCATCTCTGTTTAGCATTTTAGGAGTACAAATTGTACATAGTGGGGAGGTGCAGTCCTTGCTTAACAGTTAGTGTACTGCAAGTCCGGCTCAAGTCCGGCTCAAGTCCGGATCAGGTTCCAGCTATAGCCAGGGTCATTGTGTTTTTATTATTGAACAAGGCACTTCATTAGTCTCACAGTGCCTCTCTCCACCCAGGGGTATACGTGGACACCCATGATTTCAAACCCTGTGGTAGACTAGCATCCCAATCAGGAGAGGGAATAGGAGATGTTTAATGTGCTTAAACATTCACACTCTGCAAGCAGATTTGTTATTTAATATCTTGCTTTCTGCTTTATACCTGTAATGCAAAAATAAGTTTTCTGTGTGTTGTTTACATGTATAGGTAAACTTCAGAGGTCGCACTATAGGCTACCGAGCCTTGGGCAGAATTCACTCTTTAGATGAACCATGGGTGTATGATGCAACAGCTTGGGATATTGAAAGTGGAATCAAAGCCAAAGTAAAACACTATAAAGAGAGCGAGGAAGCTATTCAAGATGCAGTTAAGGAGGTCATTACAAAACTGACAGCACAAGGAATACTTCAAGACTGATGTCACAACTCACTATTAATGTTGCTCAATATATGGCACGCCTCTTAGTCAAAGATACAATACACCAGACAAACTTGTTCACAACATAATTTTTATTTTCCATACAAACTTGATCCCTGACGTGTCTTAATCCCGTAGATGTTCCTTTGTACATTATTTTACCTAGTAAACCTAGCAATCAGTTTTTTAGTCTGCCTCCTTTTCTTTTGGTTAACTCCTCTCCATTTCCTCAAAATATTTTTTATTTTTAAATAAGAATAGCATTTCGTTTTACTCTTGTTAATCGAATGATGTCAAATGATTGTAATTAAATTTTATGCATATTTTAGGACTTAAGAGCTTGTTACTGATAGTGTAAATTTTAATTTACATTTTAAAGGGTCTTATATTGGTATATCCGTGGAATGTAACTCGGGAAATATTTCTAACTTCCTGTGGTGTAGGAAGTTGAAATTTCTCTGAGGTGTTTAAGAGACTAGTACTAACTAAAGATATATACGGTATTTTGAATGTGAAGAATAACACTGAAGAGATACTATGCTATCAGACAATAGACCCACTACGCTTATTTGCAACAAGGAAGGTGTTCGCGTTACATTTGGAGTATCAGTACAACAGTAAGACATATAGCAACTTCTGTGAAAACATTATTCACTGCGGGGTATATATATAAATGAAAATTTTGCAGTTATATTTATCTAGAGATAGTTAATAAAAGTTCGCGAAAAACTTTATTAGTATACTTTTATTACGTACCGAAGATTTCGCAGTAATTTAAATCTCATTAACTGCGAAAGAGTTTCCCCCACAAATATTGGAGCCACAAATTTCGCAGTTATCAAAATGACATTAACGGCGAAAGATTTCCCACTGAATGTATATTGGAATCACAAATTTTGCAGTTATTGAAATGTCAGTAACGGCGAAACGTTTCCCCCTAAGTATATATTAGAACCTACCTCACATTTCGTAGTAAATGAAATGTCACTAACGGCGAAAGTTTCCCTCTAAAGATGTATTGGAACCACAAAATTCGCAGTTATTGAGATGTCATTAACGGCGAAACGTTTCCCTCTCTCTATATTATTACGGGACAGATTTTGTAGACACAGCTGCAGCGTTTTAACTTTTTTATGCTGGCATGGAACTTCAGCATTCTGCCGTTTCCGGCAGCTAAGTCTCTCTCGCGGCCTTAAACTACCAAAACTGGCGTTTATATACGCTCTTGCGGAGCTATGATTGATTGACTGGCAATAAACTAGCTAAACTAACATCCAGGAATTGTCCCACTCCTTCAAGTTCTTGAATTTGACGAGTCCAGGAAAGAATATGAAGACATGCAAGAGACGGTCGATCAGGAATCTTAGCGAAAGTGAACGAAAAAATGGGGTAATACCAGATGGAAGGACGACGAGAGTACCTTATTTCGCCTTCGAGAAATTTTGCATTCTTTCTCGCTCCCTATCAAGCAGACCTACTGAGAAACACCAAAGATTTGTACGTGGATATCACATACACAAATAACAATGGATTTCCTTTATTACTGAACATGGTTGCTTTTAACGAAATTACCATGGAGTTTAACGTACGTGGTCGCGAGAGTTCTTTTGAATAAACAAGACTGCGATGCCTACGCAATAACTATTCGTGAAATGTTTACCCACGTTACTAAAATACACCCGTCGTTTAAAAATGGGCAGACTCTTAGGCAAATCATGGTAGATTTTGATCAAGCAGAATATGACGGCTTTGAAAGAAGTATCGGAGCGGAACTCTGCGAGAAAATTTTGCGCGGGTGTACTGTGCACTGGAAAACTTCTGCTAATCGAGTAAGTGATATTGTTACAAAAAGCAAAGAGGAATATAAAATCTTTCGCTGCATTGAAAGTCTGTAAAAGAGATATATTGATTAGGGAAGTATTCGGTTTTTTCGCCTGTTTCCGTCACAAAATGATTCAAAACAAAGGACCATTCCTTGGATTTCGTGACCAGTCTACGTATTTTGCTGAGTCATTGTAATTCAATCAGTAAGTATAGTTGAGAAGTAAATAAACTTCAAGTGTAAGTGCTGAGCACGCTATAAATACTTCTTTTGTTTTGACGTTCTTCCATTACCTTGTTATGTTTGTATGTTATGGAAATTAATATCGCTTACGGCTAGAAGGAAACAAAGAAATCGAAAGTGACGATGATTTCCGGGAATTTTCCCTTCTTCTGAAGACTCTCTGAAGTGATGCGTGTCTAGTTGCAATCCTACGTAAACATCATTTTTTACTCATAAACCAAATTCATCATGTTGTCAGCTAATGAACACGACCCACCAGAGCTCAGTATTACTATTCCAGAAAAAACAGGTCTTTCATCAGTTTTCAAGCAATGGGGAGATTTAGAGCTTCCAATAGATATTATTCTATTGACTGTGAAAGACAGCGAATTTCTGGCCTGTTACCATTTTCTGAGGAAACCCTTCCGAAGCTATTTGAAAGAACTTGGCTTTCTCTATTTCGGGGAGATGGGCGAAATAGACGGCATGACACCACTAAAAATCGCGTTAGTTACCTGTTCTGAAGGAGCTACACAGCCGGGAGGTGCACTGATTAAGGTGAAAAACACTGTGGAAATGTTGAAGCCGAAAGCCGTGTTTTGTGTTGGCTGTTGCGGGGCTTTGAATCCCGAGAGAACCGACCCTCAGCTGAAGCTAGGAGACGTGGTCATTTCCTCAAAGTTGACTACCTATGCAAACAAAACTGTCACAGATACTGGAGTTCAGCCTTT
The DNA here is from genome assembly GCF_036669925.1 of Montipora capricornis. Classification (NCBI taxonomy): domain Eukaryota; kingdom Metazoa; phylum Cnidaria; class Anthozoa; order Scleractinia; family Acroporidae; genus Montipora; species Montipora capricornis. The sequence goes on from NC_090893.1 coordinate 19,419,129, forward strand.
CGGATTATCTGCACCAGTAGGAAGAGATATTGGCGGTTTAATCAGAAATGCGGCCGACGGTTGGAAAGCCCCATTGAAGAACATGAAAGCGAGAAAAGTCAATGTCCATTGCAGTGGTGAATTTTTGAGTGGACCTGAGGAAATTGACTCACACAGGCGACGGCAAGAACTTGTTCGACTTTATCCCCACGCGATAGCAGTTGAAATGGATGGAGAAGGTAAGAAACAAGTAGCGGATTTTTTTAATAGTTTTGACCGCACAGTTATCTCTGTTATATTTCTTTATGTCAACATGCACGAGGTCATTCGATCAGCGCAATAACTAGTCACGCTATGAAAGGGTTTTGTACCCTATTTCATGTCCCTGTCTTACCCAGAACATTGCATAAGCATAAGCATGCTTATGTCGCTTGTGTTATGCTTATCGCACAAGTGTGAACCAGGCTTTACCCTGGGTCTCTCTCCTCCGCAGCGGTTCAATCGTTCGTTATATCAAATGAATTAAGGGGATGGTTTCTAAAGAAACTGTGGTGCTGCGTCGGGGAAGTAGTATACAAAATTTGGTTATATCAACGAAGTTGATAATGTATCGACTTCGTTGATATAACCAAAATTTTGTTCCTTGTATCAATCCGCTGTGGGAGGTGTATTGCAGGCGCAAAGTCGCCTGTAACTCTATGCCTGCACTTACATTACTCATGGGATCCACCCCACCCGAAAAAAAACCCTATGAGCCTCTGCGGAGGAGAGAGACCCTGGGTGCCAGAGGTTTTT
>NC_090893.1:19427402-19444902 GCF_036669925.1 Montipora capricornis
GTACAACAGTAAGACATTTAGCAACTTCTGCTAAAACATTATTCACTGCGTAATCGTTTATGATGAGAGAAATCAATTATTGAGAACAAGGCCGAGAACTGATCATTAATAGAGATACCAAATGTTACTTAAATTGTACATCAAAACGCCCTGAAAACGGTTGGTTATTAAAAGCATACTAGAAACAAAAAAAATATATTGTATACGAAATTATTACTGACTTGTCAGTAAATATAATTCGCCCTCCGGTTAAGGTGTCGTGTAGTATATATATCATGGGGTTTCCTTTTGTACAAAGAATATTTTATGGGTATTTTACTAACGCGAGATCTAGTAAACAGTCTGTAAAAGAGATATATTGATTAGGGAAGTATTCGGTTTTTTCGCCTGTTTCCGTCAGAAAATGATTCAAAACAAAGGACCATTCCTTGGATTTCGTGACCAGTCACTTGATTTCTTCTTACTCATAGCACAGGTTTCAGCACTCGCAGGATACAAATTTGGAATTTTTCTCTCTACTGGATCAGGCAGCTGCTCTACACAAGGCACATCAGTTACAATAGGATTGACGACCACTTTGTCTCCAGCCAAATCATTTCCGAGAAGAAGTTGAACTCCCTCAAAAGGTAACGAGGAACCAAGTCCGACGTTAACAGGACCAGACACTAGATCAGATGACAAATAAGCCGTGTGCAGTGGAACTGGCGCATATTCTGAGGAGTTTACTCCTTTAATGAGAACACTTGCTCCGGTAGATGACTTTTCAGAAAAGGGCAAGGTATTCGCCAATAACAGAGTCTGTGAAGCTCCAGTATCGCGAAGAATTTTGAAACTGCGTCCAGACAATCACTGGAAAGAGACACGAACCTTCATGAATAAACGGCTCAAACATCTCAATAACAGGTCTTGGAGTAGAACTGACTGCCTTGCAAAAGGGCTCTTTCTTTGGAAATCTGCTTTTCAAATCTTCTCTTGCCGCAGACGTCAAACTTGAAGCAGCAATAAGACCAGTAGGTGAATAAATAAATAAAGTCTATTATGGTTAGATGAAGTGGAGCAAGGACGCTTTTCATTTTTGACAGAACTCATAACTGGCCAGACCAAGCATTTGAAAGGACTAACTCTGCAACGCCTTCAATTTAACACATCGCAAGGATGATATAAACTCCGCCAGAAAAATGCAAGGGATTATCATGCACGTTTTTCCTTCAAATTTTTGCGTTTTATTTGAAAAATATATATATAGCTAACTGGTCTAGCCAACCAGTTCTGACTAAAGGAAAGCGTTCTAAGGTTTAGTTTTCTTATCTGGTTAGATTCAAAATCGAGGGTTTGACAAAGCAAAAATGAGTGCCTGAGAATGCATTGAAGAATTCTGATTCTGTTATGACTCATCGGGTTTAAAGTCACACTCAAAGCGAAGCAAGACTAGAGCTTCATATATTTGCGTTCCCTTAACATCCCTAAACCTCGCGAAACTAAACCCTCAGTCGTTTGGAGCAATGAGACAATCAACTATTTGGATAAGAGTCATTTAATCTCTATCCGTAAAAAACTGCTTCATTAATTTGCACAGTTTGATCGATTATTAAATGATTTGGTGTTCTTTATGTCGTTTAAATGCCTCTCTTAATATCTTTGGAGTTGCTGCTCTGTTCATAGAGGACTATTTTATCGAGAGTCAATAACGTGGCAACCTGATCAATCATAATTCAGCAGAGTCATCTTAGCCTCACATCAATCCTCATCCATCTGGAACGCAGTGGTAATTAAGTTGCTCGTTGTTTCTCAAGTTTGTCTAATAACAAGAACAAGTCATTTTATGCTTAATAAACCAGTCCTGGTTACTTTTTAAGTGAAGCTATGATCCTGGCAGTATGAACGCAATTTTAGCAGTTGCGTATATTCAGTAGAGAAGCCTGAGAATTCGGGACTTTCAACGGGGTTTGAACCAGTGACTTCGTTGAAGACCTGAATTTTCAGGCTTCTCTACCGACTCTACGCAATCGCTAAAATTGCGTTCATAACTGCGAAGAGCGTAGCTTGACCTGATTTCATATCCGCACTTCAATATCACATGATTCTTTTCATACATCATTTCATTCGTTAATTACTTTTTTCTTGCGTCCTGTTGCTTTCTCGGAACCTTGGATTAAAGCTAACCGGCAACTCTGTCAGTATTCCTGGTATCTGAATAAACTGAATTAAGTTATCACAGTCATTCAGTTGTGACTGACCCGCGCACGCAAAAATTTCAACCAGTATTTCTTGTACCTCTTTAACTTATTTGTAGTGGATTCATTCTTCCTGCTCAAATCGTAATAAATAGGAACGTTGCAAGGCAATAGGAATATTTAGCTTGCTGCAAGAGTGTAATAAATTATTGTTTGAGGTTTGATCGACCTATGCTGCCCTCTATTTTTTCCTCGTTCACCAAGAAAGCAAGTCAGAAATGATGTATCTTGAATTTTTTATGAGTAGAGAAGGTTTTCGTTTTCTTGTCCGGCTCTGAGATTCAGAAAGGAAGGAGTTTATGAAGCAAATGATGAGTAAGAACTCGTGACAAAAAATGTCTGTCGAGCATACAGAATTTATGTTTCAAACAAAAGAAAAAACTCTTAGGCTGAACAGTTTTCAAAAACCCAATTGCAGTCCATTTTATCTTCTTCAGTTTTGCCCTTGCCCTGCCTCCTTGAATTTGTATTTGATGTTTTATTCAAACCTTCCTTCAATAATTTAAGTAGTTATATATTTTTACGCTTCCCTTGATTTGGTTGCCACTGAGTTCCCTGTCGCTAAATTTGCTTTAATAATTATACATTTTGTAACACAGCCTCTTCGACGCTAAGCAAGGTTAGAGCCTTATATATCTTCGTTCCCATAACGACCTGAACCGCACATGATAGAAATAAGCCATCAGTAGTTCGGAGCAATGGAACAGTTAACTATTTGGATAACAATGATTTTATCTCTTTTCCGTGTTGAACTGCTGCCTTTATTTGCAATTTGATCGAAGCTGAAATGACTTCTTGTTCTTCCTGTTCCATTTGTTACTTCCCTTAAGAACTTTTCAGCTTTAATGCTCCAGTAATTACTCAGATAATTTGTGTGTTAAGAAAGTTAAAACACATTTACCTACTACAAAGATAATGTTTAACCAAGAGAAACTTGTGAATAATGGAATAACCAACGTAAAATTGAAATTTGCAAGGTCACGAAGCCATTGCTTCAGCTTCACTCTCCAACGAAACCTTTTGCTGTTGAAAAAGCAACCCGGTTTGGACCCAACACTGTTTAAGTCGCTCATTTGCTTTGGTGCCTCCTTTTGGCCCGGTTTGTTTTCATTAACATATGACTTGGGAATGTGAAGCAAAAATGCAAAGACCTGCAACTAAAACTAACTCGTAACCTAACGCTCCGATGTACATATGTTCGTTTCTTGGTTTTTTTTTTTTTTCCCCCTTCCTTTAACGTTAATTTAAAAAAAGCCCATGAAAGTAACCACAGAATCAGCTCTGATCAGCTCCCTCAAAGATTTTGAAACAAGTTAGGAATGACGGACTACTTGAATAGGACAATTCCAGTTAAAATACCCATGTGGCGTTTTGAAATCAATACCTTTCAAAGAAAAAACTTGGGTCACTTAGGTGTTGGTTAACATAGTTTTGAAATCCAAGAATAAGAAGCCCCAGCTCATTTTTTTGGTCACAGTAGCACTTCAATAGTATGAACAAGGAATATTAGCTTGCTGCAAAGGGTGTAATAATATTATTTGTTTGTCGTATGATCGACCACTAAACTGCCCGGATCGACTCTATTCTTTCCTTTTTACAAACCGAACATCGCGAACTGAGTAATTAAATTTTTTTAAAAGCGTTTACACTGATTTGGTAGCCATGCAGTCGAAACAGAAAATACACAACACATACATTATCCTGCTCCTATAAAAATATTCCAGCAAATCAGAAATGTGCTGGAAACTACAAAAAATCCATTGTAGTCAAGCTATTAACAGTTATTACCGTAGCTCACAGACAAAAAAAAAGACTACAGATTTCAAAGCAGTTACATTTTTTTATTGCATGAACCTAAACATTTAATTCATACCAAAATCTTTGGATTGAGTTTTTTTTTTTTTTAAAACAAAAAAAAAAAGCTTAAAACATTTCAGATAAACACTGAACTATAACAAACTTGTCTGCAAGGAGAGATCCCCAAATACATCAAACCATAACTGGTTGAGGAGGCAGAATTGGCTGCTAAGCATTTTTGTCTGCTGTAAAGGATCTTATTTCCTTGCTGTCTCTTTATACTCTTTCACGGCAACTAAAAAAAAAAAAACAGTACATACACTTCAATGATGCATGTAGTGATTCCTTTAAATCACACTGATGATCTTTTTATTACAATTAAAGTGTGTGAAGAGTAGACTCATGAATTTGGGTCTCTACTTGCAAACGTCCATAATAGCTTTCTCAGGCATTTTCTGCATTGATTTAGTGACAGAAATTAGCATTTTTACGACAAGGAATCAATTGTGAATCGTAAACATGTAACTTGCCGTATGAGACTTTTTTTTTCCAAATCATTTGCTTCACCATTTTTGATCTAACTTCATTATTCTTGTAAAGGTTTACCAATTCTTTTTACAGGGCTATAGCATTTAAATTTTGCCAAATTGAGTCTCCGAACTTCACAAATTGACTCGAAGGTGTGAAAATGTGAATTCTACATGCATGTAAATCGTTCCTCATTTTGAAGACAATAAGGCATCAAATCAAATGTTATTCCCACAACAACAACGCTTACCTTTTAACTTGAGTTGTTGTGTGAGTATTTCCTTGCGTGGATCAGCATTTAAAGAGTAAAACTAAAAAAAAAATCGTCACCACAAAAGCGTGTGATCGTAGATGAAACGTTTGAATACAACCGCGCGCAAAACCTGTAAGAGCTGGACTGGTTACCGCTGACTGCTGACCAAAACGAAAAAGGACTCACTAGTTTCCAGTCCTATCTCTTACGTGTTGTCCAAGATGGCGGAGGATGACAATCTTTTTACGGATTCATTTTAAATGAGCAAGATTCGAAAGATACTGGAGTTCATTGAAAGAATTAAGTGCTGACTTGGAGTGTGTAATTTTCAAGAGTAATGCATCATGTTCCTTTGGAATAAGGCCGATTATGAGACTCAGAGAGCAAGGTAATCCGTTGATTGGTATTTCTCACAATCTATTGAATACATCGGAATAAAAGCTTTCTTTTTCATTTCTCCGTGTACAGAGTGATTTTATGTTCAAAGTTTGGAGCCTTTAAAGGACATTTTTTAAGCAAAATACATGTATTACGAAGAGTGAATTAACTCGAAAGATATCATATTCACATTGGCATGCTTTGAATAAGACCAAACCTAATGTTAAATGTTATACATTGTATATGTATTGAAGGTTGAAGTTGAAGTCATTTTTTCAAGGCACTAGATGAAATCAAATCCTAAAAGGGCACTTAAACTTTGATTGTTGTCTCACTGGCACATTCAGTGCTATTGCACAAAATTCTCAAGAATTTCAACTCACTCAAGTGACCCTCAAGTTGAATTATTGATTGGAATTCCTAGTCCCACAGTGCCCAGTGCCCTTTTAGCTTTCAATTCCCAAAAAAAAATTCCAAGAGTTCCAACTCACTGAGTTTTGCTGATGGCATGATTTGGAAATCCTAGGAATTTGCTTAATTTCTATGTTAAAACAACATACAGTAGGAAATAGAAATAGATGTAGTAGGTAAAGTCTATGTGGATTTTTATTCCTGTTTTTTTTTTTTTTTTAGTGAGTGCTATGTAAAGACTATTTTTACCCGAAGGCATAGTAAATATATACAGCAGGCCTTTGCTTTTACATAGGAAATAGATACCAGTATGTAGAGTCTATGTATGTACTCGTAACTCCTGGTTTGTTTTAGTTGGTGCAGTACAGGTCCAAAACATAGGCAATAGATAGCAGTATATAAAGTCTATGTAAGGTTTTTTCATGTTTTTTGTTTAGTAAGTGCTATGTAAAAACTATTTTACCCCAAGACATGGTAAATAAAGTATATAGCAAGCCTTTGCTTTAACATAGGAAATAGATAGCAGTATGTAAAGTATATGGAAATGTTACACTCCTGGTTGTTTATGTGGGAGCAATATGTAAAAAAATTTCATCCCAATACATAGCAAATGCATAGGAAGCCATAGGAAATAGATAGCAGCAGTATGTAAAAGCAATGTAAACTTTTCTTCATTTGATGTGCTATGTGAAAACTATGCTTTACAATCACATACCAAAAGCATAGTATGCATTTTACTATGTAAGTGAAAAGTATACTTGGACTTCAGATAACATAGTCAATATATATAATATATAGCTAAAAAAAACTATGTGAAGATTTTCATATGTGTTTATATAGCTATTTTGAGCTATGTGACCTTTAAATAGTATTGCAATAGTAATGGCATATGCTTTACACAGACTGAACTATGTAATGTAGCAAGTGACATAGTTATTACATAGTAAGGAGCAGGAAATAGCCTTTATATAGCTCTACATAGTTATGTGATAAACTTTACATAGCATTTACATATGTCTGGTTCTACAAGGGGGCCTTCTAACTAAATTGCTGTAAGACTGGTTAACATTTACAACTTGACATAAAATTTCTAGAGCCTAAGATCAATGTTTTACACATGCACCTACTCATAACTGAGATTTTATGGTAATGATATCAAAGTGTATCATTGAAAAAAAAAAATGTATTGTCGTCAATATCAGTTGCAAATTCAGACAGTTTTAGCAATGTAGACAGTAAATATACCTCATGTTGAAAACCAAGTACATCGCATGGCTTAGATGTATACACGAAGTATACGTTACTCTTGATGTTAAGTTACATTTGGTATTTGGGACAATCAATGTATACAAAAATTATACACTACAGTCTTAATGCAGCTGTAATGTATACATGAAGTATACACATCACAGAGTTAATGAGGATGTAGTATATACACACAGTATACATCATAACCCTGATGCAATGGTGATATATATATACAAATAGTATACATCAGTCTTAAATGGCAAGATGAAATTTTGCTTGATGTATATTTTCACTAATTATTGTGTAGGGTTGTAATCGGACAGTGAATTTGGCACTTGACTGTAATCGGACACCTGTAATTAAACATGCAGTTATATCAGCCAATCATGTTAAGTGCTCTCAGCTTAATCCCCCAATCACAGAATTTATCACAATAACCTTAGCAACAACCACCTACCTCTACCTTACCAAACTGAGAATTTTCGAAAGTGGACGAATTTGTAACATTAGACAGTGAAAAAGGAATGCATTTTGTTTTTTTTTGGAAATTGTTAAGGTTATGATCAAGTGGTAACAGGACTGAGTGGAGTCCAATTCGGTGTGTAATCATACTCGTGATTAAACAAATTGGACTCCCGCTACGCGGTTGTCCAATGACGACATTACTGACCAGAATTGGATTCCACTCAGTCCTATTAACATCATATAGTGTGGCCGGACACTGGGCAAAAGGAAAGGAAAGGAAAGGAACCTTATTTAAGTGTCTAATCTTCTAGTGCTGTAGAGCACTAATCGGGGACACTGTAAACTGAAATTAACAGTTAACGCAAATCAATCAAATTTTGGTTTTTGAGGAGAGACGAAAACCGGAGTACGCGGGGAAAAAACCTCTTGGTGCAGAGTAGAGAACCAACAAAAAAACCACATATGACGCCGAGTCTGGGAATCGAACCCGGGCCACATTGGTGGGAGGCGAGTTCTCTCACCACTGCGCCATCCCTGCAACATACATATACTGTACGATTTGAATTTACACTCGTGTGGGGCAAGTGGGCGAGCTCTAACTTCTAACCCTGCGCACCCGACTCTCTTTAATGAAGATGTGCATCCTTCACACCACTTGTAAAGTTAGCGATAAACCATTGAAAGCTCCTTCAATGAAAATATTAATTCATCAACGAATCAGATGGAACAGGCTACGCCAAGTAAATAACTACCAAATCTTGATCACCAGTATTGTGAGCTGAATGCCAGAACCTTGGAGCCACTGTAATACAACATCCCTTCTCTCTAAAGGCAGTTTGTGGTCTTCACTGTGCACAAGGCTCCTCATTCTGCCCGACGATAAGCTTTCTTTGGCCATTCAAACAAAAGAAGGTTTCGTACTTCGATGCGTGGACATGCCTTTCCACAGATGATCCCGAAGGTATCACAGCTTGAGAAAATCCCGTCAAATTAGGCACCAGCGATGAATCGTAGAGCACCCTCTTCCTTATAGGCGAGTCGGTGGGACCGTGTGATAAAGTCACCTCTGGCTGTTCCTCAAGTTTGCTGCAGTGGAATCCTTGAGTAAAGGTCACCATGTTAAAATCTGGCATGGGACCCCCTTCTTTTCTTTCCATAAAGCGAGAGAGCCTGGGAACGAGGACTGGACAGCATTTTATTTCAACATGAAGGTTTCCAGTTCAAAGTGATTGTCAGCCATTTTTGTGATAACACAGGTTAGGACAGATTGGAAGTTTGTGGTTGGAAAATTTGAAGGATAGGAAAACACGTTTAACTTTCATTGTGGAAAATAATTCGCAAGTACCACCAAGCAGAGTAATTTCGTTTTACGACAGGACTGAGGAAGTTATATCATTGGTCGACATTTTATATCGATCCGGATATATCTATCTCCATCTACAATGTACACTGTATCTACCGTTTATTTGCCTCCATCACAATAATTGATGATTCTTGCAAATTGGAAAACGGCCAGTGGTCGATATATAAATAAAAAGATAACTAATAAATAAAAATAATAAATGATATTATGAATTAAATTAAAGGCAGTTTGTGAATGCCGTCAAAGAAGAGGCGTTTACTGTCTCATTTGGCAAAGCGTTCCACTTGATTATTGTTCTTGGAAAATAGGAGAATTTATAATAATCAGTAAAAGCGAATGGGACCTCATAAGCTAGGTTGTTGACATGACGGCTAACTCGGCCCAGCGGCTTCAGATATTTCCCAGTGTCTATTCCAGTTTGGTCGTTGTGGATTTTATAGAACATAACTAGTCTATCCTTTTTAGGGTGTTCCATTGTAATTCCTGTAGCATTTCATTTTAACACACTTGATACATAATTGTACTGGTTTAAAACATACCGAGCTGCATGTCTCTGTACCGTTTCCAGTTTCTTTACATTTCTTTGGTGTAGGGATCCCATGCTGCTGAGGAATATTCGAGTAGTGGTCGAACCAAGGTCTTGTAAGCCAAAGATTTTAGATTTGATGAATTAATTCTCACTATAAAGTTACAGAATTCGATCACCAAGCTTAAAGTTGCTTTCAGATTATGCATAATTATAAGGATAAACCCTCTACATATTAATCCTCATGTGCATAATCGTTTTATCCTGAGACTTGATAATGTAATAATCACATCAAATCGCATTTGCAGAGTCATTTGTTTCCGTTGACGAAGCCATTGCTTGACCTGACGGCAATCAGCATCCATTTGTGCGACAGTGGTAAGTTGCTCATTGATACTCATTTCTTAATTAACAAGAACAACTAATTTGTACACGTGTAAAAAAAACCAGTTTTTATTCCTTTTTACTTGCTTTCTGTTGTTTTCTCTTTGTACTTTTGGTTAAAGCTAGCAACTAAGTATACAACTTACATGTCAGTATTCCTTTCACCGGTATGCCACCGTCAATCAGTTGTCAGTGACGCTAGTACTACGATTATCAGTTGAGTTTGGACCGAGAGAAGTTTGGTACCTAAGTTTTGTCATCGAAAACCCCGATGTTGTCAAGGGGAATGCAAATGGTATCCATTGACAACTTTACGGGCTGTGATGTCATCAGTCTTCTTATGATTCTCAGTGAGTATGACCCTAGGGAAGTTTGGTGACAAAGTTTCAGCACTAAAGTTACCATGACATTGTGTCCTAGGGCAACTTGCTTCGTTTCCAAGGGTAACTTTTCGCGGCTTGACGTCATTTAACTGGTAACAGTGGCCAGTTTGAATTTAACCGTTACCATTTGTAGATTTTGGTGGGCTCATGGCTTGTGACGTCAAGGCCCTAAAAGTTACTCTTGGAATCGAAGGAAGTTGCCATTGACAACATGGTGACTTTAACGCTGAAACTTTGTCACCAAACTTCCCTACTGTCATACTCAACTGAGAATCATAGTAATTCATGCTAGTGTCCCTTACTGGGTAAGTACATGCCTATTAAATGAAACAGGTGTGATGTCCAGTCTTTAAACTTCGACACATCCAAAGTTCAGAGTTAAAACAACAGGAAGCCAGTAAAAAGTAACTTAAAGATAATTTAATCAAAACTGGTTGATTACGCATAATTACATGCAGTCGTTCTTGTTAGTTAAGAAATGAGTATCAATGAGCAACTTACCACTGTCGCTCCAAATGGATGCTGATTGCCGTCAGGTGAAGAAACGGCTTCGTCTGCAACGGAAAGAAAGGACTCTGCAATAACGATTTGATGTGGTTATATCAAGTCTATATCTCCAGATAAAACGATCATGTTTATAGTATGGACACTTAAACCGTGAACACTTGACATTTTTGTGTACATATTTTTTTTCGACTACTAAGAAATAAAGGCTCTTCTTATGATGTTTAGTGTTACATGTATAGCATTTTGCATAACCCTAATTACGGCTAAATTCTCTTGTCAAAAGGACGAGCCCACATTCTGCAGTCACTAAAAGAATGTATGGAATGATTTCCGTACAGGTCCCTACCTCATTATGCATGCAGAATAAATTAATTATTCATTTGCACTATTGATTTGTAGAACAATACCCAAGAGAACCAAATATATACATGGGTAATTTGTACTTACGGGATGAATAAAATTGGATCTCATTTTTCTCTCCCTCCCTGTCTCTTTTTTGCCTTCATCGCCCACACCGTTTCTCGTTTTCGCCCCAGCTTTCCTCTTTCTATCCCTTCGTCTTGTTCCTATTTCCAGATCCTGCTCGACTCTTTCTGCCATTTTATCCCATGATATGTCACTCGTAGCTTGTCTTGAACTCCGACCCACTTTAAACATCTGGATTACTTGTCCCTGTTCTTCACCACTGAGCTAACGTGTCAATTTGCTAATTCACACCTTGAAAATGATATTTATTTTGAATTCTGGCTGACTACTTACATAGCAATTAAACGTAATTATTTACACACATGCTGCACCGGGCACCCACCAGCGAACTTGCACTCGTAGGTTACCGTTAAGAGATCCCTGTTTTACTACTCTCGAAACAACCTATCCCTTTTTAATATTGCTAACCATAACCCTAATTACGGCTATTAGGCACTGTTTAGGCTTAAGGTTAGTCCCTGTGATAGTTTTAGGTTTTCCAGTATTGCTGTGAACAGTGACCTGCTTTTCCTTCATGCCCAGTGCGTGCAGCACACGTATAAGTTCACTGCGTGGAAGAGTGTACCACGCTTACAGTCTGATTGGTGCATCTTTCATGGGAAACTTTAATGCACCAGTTCATTGCAATTAAAATCGTTCCATGTTTCCCTTCTTTTGAAGAAAACTTGTGTGTTCGTAATAATCAAGATTGCTAGCGAAGTAAAAGCGTCAGCAAAGGGAGATTTGAACATTTGGAAATTGTCCCTGCTTTAAAGCCTATCCCAAGCGGTGTAAACAGTAAACCTTCCTTGAAAAAATATTAGCCCTAGCTACCTGTGGCCGGAAAGTTTTCAAGACAAGGGCTCACATCATCTCACAGTGAACCATCGCCTAAACTTCGTCGACGCAGACAAAAGAGCCCACAGCAGGGCATTGAAAAGACATGATGGGGAGTGAAACGAAGTATGCCTCGTACGGAAACATCCATGGATCTCTATAAAAGTTTACTTGGAAGCATCAGAGCATATTGCCGATCTCTACAAAGAGCGATAAATCGCAAAATCCCACTAAATGCACCGTTCGTGATCCTGAATACAGGGAAGGAAGAAAACATACACTTTGCAGTGTCTCAGCGAATTCGTAAGCCGACAAAAAGAACAATTTCACTATAACAAGAGCAGGTAGCCATTAAATTTTTGATCACAGTACTTTTGTATTTGTTGTGTTTGTTGTGTGTGAGAATCGGAACCGTATTACAACGATGGCTTGAAACTCAACTTCTTTCGCTTATTTTAAAACTGAAAAAATGGGTAAAATTGCAGTAAAAGTGCCGAAATTGCAGGAAAAAATGTTCTATTTTCCGTATTTCAGTCAGAAGTTCGACCGGTTTTTTCAAAGTCCATTTAGAAGAAAGAAGAAAGCGCCAGTCCCAAAAGACATCTTTTGTTACCGCTATTGTTTTCTTGAAACAAAGGAGCGTATGCATAATGAAGTAGGGACCTTACTGTGCGGAAATCTTGCCAAATGTACAAAATATCAAGTGTTCTCTGTTCGAGTGTCCTCACTGTAATATGTAGAGAGTTTATCCTTACGCATAACTGAAAGTAACTTTAAATTCGGCGATTGAATTCTGTAACTTTATGAGAGAGTTAAACACAGATCGATGATGTTTCAGTTCTGTCGCAAAGCGAGACATAAGACTTACAAACGCAGACCAGTACAATTAGTCTGCTACACGTACATGTAGCTGCTTGGTGGTACTTACGTAGTTATTTTCCACAGTGAGATTTGTTAAACGTGTTTGGGTATCCTTTCAATTTTCCAACCACAAACTTCCAATCTGTTCTCACTTGTCTTATCACAAATGACGGCCAATCACATTGATTGAAATGAAAAAAGAGAAACAGGAACGTCCGTGTTGCGATAAAAGTGCTAAAAGGCACTTTCCACAATAATCAGGGAATAAGAGAGACCTTGGGAACGAGGTTGGTAGGTATGTCATGTATAGGAACACATTCTGTCCAAAAAGAAGGTGGTATTAGGTGTGGTAGAAGTGTAGTTGATGCAGTAGCTGTAGTATGTTAAGTCGGTCTAGTAGCTGTAGAACGAGTACTATCTGTAGTACATGTAGTAGCTGTATAGGTTTAGTAGCTGTGGTAGGTGTAGGACGATCCCATCGTTGCGACCGTTGCGTTTTACGTTTCCTGAAACTTGTGACGCAATAGAAGTTACACAAAGTTTCATGAAACCGACGATGTTACACTGTGCAACGCCTGCTGATGCCGTCGCACAGAATTCTCAGATAAAGGTTTCAACGGGTAAGAGCGGCTTTACAGATTTGACTCTGGGTCATTCAAGACAATTTTACTTTACTCGTCAAAGAGACACCCTGACAGGGAGCAAAAGGTTAAATAGTTTAATTTATTATTGAACCTTAGAGACCTAGAAGTGATAATAGCATGGATAGTGGAAGATAATAGACGGCACAGTATGTAGTATAAACTTTACCATCCTGTAACATATAAGCTGTGGCATAGTAGGGCATGACATGTTGGATTCCTGCATGTTTTTCAAAATGTACACCCTATAAAAATTGAACAATACATTTAGGTACTGGCAGGAATTACACCTGCTGCCCCGACTGGACAGTAACTACAGCCCTGTCCTTTTTCAAGAGCACACATTTTAGTGAAGTAACTGTCGAACTTTCCCTTGCTGTCTACAATACCATTTGTTCTTGAGCACTTTGAAGAGTTTTCCCCGCGTAAACCTACAGTTCAAGTTGCGTGAACCTGATTAACGGGGATCGGGGATGGGCGAAATGTGATTGGGGGGCTGAGGGAAACTAAGGTCTTCGACTGCACGGATCTCACCGACTAGAAACAAATCTTCAAATGTAAAAACAATGTGTCATCTCTTTAATGTTGCATGATTGTGAACCCTGAAAGTAGATACCATATAGTAAGTAGTAAATACAACTTGACTGTAAATCGCGCACCGGTGGCTCAGTTGGTTGAGCACCGGGTTGCCATGCAGGAGGTCGTGCGTTCGACCTACACTCAGGGTCTTGAAATAACTGAGGAGGAAGTGCTGCCTTTGTAATAGGCCAGTTTCAAATTCTAAGGGTTGGATTGGATCGAGCAAGATATGGAGGCTAATGCGGGGGGATTGTTTTCATAAAGCTCCATTTCATGCTAGCTCCAGGCTAACCGTGAGAATACGAGACTCCCCTATTACACCCCCAAATCATGTGGTTTCAGTTCAGGTCTTCTTGGATAAGGAACCTAAAGCGTATGTTCTGTGTCACAACCTTTCCTGTTAATAAACACCGTGGGGTGATAAAGAACCCAAAAAACTATTCGGATCTCGCTGTAGAAACAAATCTTAAGATGTACAAACGATGTGCCATCTCTCTAATGTTGTTGGAATTAGATACCATCATGACTAAGTAGAAACTGCGACTGGATTATTGCGTTCCGACGAAGGAGAACGCATTCTAATCGTGTCTTTTTGCGAATGTCCTGAATATGTTTCGCGGGCATCGGTCGTGATGCCATGTGATTTCAGGGTTTGGACGCCACCTTCAAGTGTTTAGATGGCAAAACGCGACCCCGGCTTGGCGGAAGCCTGTCTGGAAGACCAGCAACCAGCCTCAGCGGGTTACCTCACCTATCATGTAAACGTGAGGCTGAAAAAGTAAAAGTTTTTTAGACAGATGGGTTACCTCACCTCCATGTTTTGTGATTTGTTTATTTTTATTTTGCCACAGTTACGTTACAATACTAAAAGAACTTGATTTACTAACTACAATTTGCAAACTTATCTACAACTTACCAAAAGGGAGAAAAAAAAAAGAAAAGTTACAATTTACAAAAGACTACTTAAAATGACTACAATAAACTACAATAATTAAAAGCAAAGAAGACCAACTAAATGTAGAATGTGACAAGATTAATTTTCTACTAAGTGTTTAACTTTTCCCATTTCTTAATGTGAGTAGCGAATTTATCCCTCTCCCTCGCAATATGGAGTTCGATATTATAAACACGTCTTATCCTGGCAATAAAGCCTCTCATCGAAGGTAAACTTCTAAGGCATTTCCTTACATAAATATAATATTTACCTACAAGCATAACATGATTGATTATAAAGAACCTTCCGTTTCTTCAAAAATCCCTGAAGACAAACCTATATCGTTGAAGGATTCTATAACAATGTTACTTTCTTTAAGCCAGGACAAGACTTGTTTCCAAAATTCAGAAGACACTTGGCAACGAGAGAGTAAATGTTCTGGGGATTCTGGTTCTTCATTGCAAAAAGTGCAATTTGGAGATCGCGAAAGGCCAAAACGAAATAATTTATCATTTGTAAAGACAATGTTGTTTAGAATTTTGTATTGAATCTGACAATTGAATTCTATCTCGCCTTTTGGCCTCTGTTCGGGAGGCTATTAGTAGATAGTGTAAATTATGCATTTGAGTTTGGAGAGCTAAACAAGCCATAATAACCATGGAAGAGAAGAAAGGGAAAGATAAAAGGATGATTAAAAACTGGGGCCCCATATCCTTAATAAATGTTGATGCGAAGATTGCTTCTAAAATCCTGGCAAAACGTTTGGAAAAGGTGTTGCCTGAAATAATACACTCAAATCAAAACGCGTTTGTTAAAGGGAGATATATTTTTGATGCAATCAGAACAATTGATGATGTGATAGAGTATACCAAAGAGAAAAAGCCATCTGGAATTTTAGTGGCTATTGACTTTGAAAAGGCCTTTGACACGCTTAATTTTAATTTTTTAATAAGAACATTACATAAGTTTAATTTTGGCCCTTGTTTTATTCAGTGGATTCGAACACTGTATAAAAAATATATCGAGTTGTGTAATAAACAACAGCTTTACAACAGGTCCCTTTTCGTTGAGCAGAGGGGTACGTCAAGGCGACCCACTCTCTCCCTATCTCTTTATAATTGCGTTAGAAACCCTAGCTATTAAGATTAGAAATGACAATTTAATCAAAGGTTTTTGTATTGGAGATGAAACCACGAAACTTTTGGGGATCGACATACATGTAAAGGTCATTCAAACTGATCTGCATCAACATGCTGGTCATCTCAGCTCCTAATGGTCTTTGAGAACCTTAGAGCAGCTTTGAGCGAAACTGAGAATACCTGAGAAAAACTGAGCCGACTTTTAGCAATCTGAGCCGTTCTTAGAACTACTGTTATTGTCAGCATGGGCATGCGACGAAGTTAAAATGGGGAATTCTTTCAACAATACAGACTAGTCGTTGACATGCATTCTGTTTATTTGGTGGCAAAGGAATTTAGAGGATGCTTCAAGGGGAAATTCTGGTTTTCTGTCTTACTTTTGTTTTACTTAGAGGCCATTTATTTGCCAGTATTGAAAAGTTTGGTTCACATTTATGAAATGTAACAAATTATCATCTGTGGCTTTACAAAGATCTATTTGTATCGCTTTTACATTCCTGAGTTACATGTAATTCGACTCGCAAATAACGTACAAACAACCCAGGTTCAGGAATTGTTGATCCAACTAAAACTATTGCCGCACCATACAGTCAAGGTAATGTTGAAGTATTTGGTACGGCAAATGCAGGCACACAACGTGTGGCAATGTCTCTGTCGGCACTTGTTTAAAATTTCAGGAATCCAATAACCTCTTCAGCTGACTTGGTTCAAATTATAAACATTGGAAAAATTATGTATTCAGCTTTGTCACAATCATGCAAACAGGGACTCCTATTTTTGACAGATTTGCCTGTTATGGTTATAACTTAATTAAGCTACATTAATTATCAGTTGACATACAATGATAGTTAGAGTGGTTTCCTAAATAGTGCACTTCCTATAATTTCAGACTTTCCTTGTTATATCAATGTTAGCTGCCTTTGATTCTTTGCTCATGGATAATTATCATCCATATATTTTAACACTTGAACTTTACACAGTAGCAATATACTGTCTGCCTAATGGGAGGTGTAAAGTTTTTTACTCTCAGGGCAGAGATTTATTAGGTATGGGACCCATTTGCAAAATGTACCTCAATAATTATTGAAATAGATTCATTAATGAATTTGGTACAACATTTTCAGAATAATATATGTGCACAAACATCTGTTACTTATGAGATTAAAATGTGTTAACATTATTAAAATGTAAAGCAACAGTGGAAGCATTGTTCATTCATTATATGTTCGAAACCAAAATTTTAGACCCTAGGAGCACTTAAATGATGTTTATCTTTGTTCTTGCAAAGAATGTTCTGCTGTGTCATTTTATTCTATTTGTTTTTCCACCTCAAAAGTCTTGTAACTATTGCACCTCTCAAAGAGTTGATAGTATCATTGAGAAGGGAAGAGCAAAATTATTTATCAGAAATGTTACTCCAACAAAATATGTTTTTATTTCTGATTTTCTAAAGAAATTAGACTTGGGCGTCGGCCATGTAAAAGTTATTCATAGAGCAAGATGTCAGGGAAATTTATCTTGTAATGTGGTTCCCAGTAAACAACAGCTTAAAACTGTCATTTTGGAT
>NC_090893.1:19449902-19452402 GCF_036669925.1 Montipora capricornis
AAATAAATGTATATATTTGAAGTGCGGGTTACAGACGAAAGAGAAGAGTTATCCTTGCACTTGTCTGGACATTTGTCGAGATAATTGCGAGGGTTACTTTTCTCTTTCGTCTAAAAAACCCGTACTTCAAATATTTAGCAGTTATTCTAGATGGTAAAGAGACAACGAGGCGTGTAGCGCCGATTTGGCGGTAACCAGTCTCATTCTCTACATCTACATCTACATCTACATATCACTGTTTCCAGCACTCGGCAAAGTCCTTTTTTGACTTGTGGCTGTTTCTATTTAGGTGGCCTCATACACCTCAAGCCTTTTTAGAGACATCACCGCCAAGCCGGCCACTTCTGTTGGAGAGAACAGGACATCCACAACACCAGGGATTTTATCCCCTACTCTTCTCAACCAGTGCTTGGGTTCTTTAACATCCCACAGGGAGCTTATGAACATAGAAGATATTTGTGAGATGGGGCCTATGGGTTATAGTCCTTACCCGAGAAGACTTGAAAGTCTAACCATTTGTAGATGAAATTACAAAGGCAGCACTTTCTCCTCAGTTATTTTAAGATCCTGAGTGTTGATCTGGTCGGGGTTCGAACCGGCGACCTCCCGCATGACAGCCCGATGCTCAACCAAATGACCCACCGGTGTGCGAATGGAATAATTGTTTCATTAAATTCTTTTGTCGTCAAAAGTTTGGAAGTACGAAATACGGGCAAAAAAAGCGAGAAATCAAAGCGAAATCGAAAAAACTTGACAAAGATGCGATGTTGTGTAATACCTGGTAGTCAGACAGACGCAGGCTCATCACAAAAACAATTCTTACTGATATTTAAAGTAGTAATGTTAACAAAAGATCAGAACACAGATACACGATTTCAGGGTTTCGGCGCCATCTTGTTCTGGCACGAATAACCTCGATCTCATGTGATAGTGTTACTTGCCAAAGGGAAGCCAAGGCGGGTGACCGTTCGGCAATACCCCGTGCTGTACAAGCTGAAGAGTCACGCTATTTGACTATCCAACAAGAAAGACTACTAATATCCTACAAAACGGATATAGCATTGTAACCCATGTATTCCATAATAACATTTTGAATAGAATTATTAGCAACAAGATAACTGTCAAAATAGATCAATTTCATAAATGGCGACTACCTCCTTGCATACGACTGGCGCGCCTGAAATTTGAATTGACCAATCAGGATTCTGGAAGCAGGAAAAACTTCACTGTCCTGACTTCAATGAAAGTTAACACGAATAGCATTGAAATAAGATGGCACTAAATATTCAGAAAAAGGGACTTACAATTTCCAAAACCATATCAGGCTGTAAAAAGTGAATAATATGAAACATTTTGTGTCTCCTAGCTGGCAATTTGGCGTCAAAAATGGGTCACCGGTCTCCGGCATGGCGACTCGCTCGTAGTTCGTGGAGTGCAGCCAGATAGGGTGGTTTTCCCCTCCCTAAAAAAACCAAGCTGCGATCTGATATGAGTTGATTTGATTTGACTTATGTACAGTGGTGTCCCCAATTAGTACCCCAGCCCTAAAATTAACACAGTTGACACGTAAAATACTCGTAATTAAGTAAATTACGATCATCTGTGTAAGTGTAGTCCTGAGAAGGACTGTTTGAGATGACATTGACTAACGTTTCTACAGCCTGAGCCGACCTCATCTTCAGAGTCAAATGATTTGTTTAATGTCAGTAGATATTATATAAATTCCGGTCGTAGATGTCATTGGTCAACCTACACAAATCACTCGACTCTGAAAATGACTTCCACTCAGGTTGTCGAAACGTCAGTCAATAAGGAGCCTTAGCAACCACAACCACAACGGCAACGACAACGGCAACGAGAAGTTTAGAAATTTGCATATTTAGTTGGCAAAAACAATAGCTTTGCACGCCCTGCACGTGCGCAAGAAATTTGGCTTCTTTAGTTTGGATTATTTTTGCTGAACGTCGTAAGCAATGGAATCGAGAGGTGCACACTCGCAGCGGCAACAACAACCGCAAACAAGGCGAAGAACCAATTGGACCGAGGAAATGAACTCAAGACCAATGGAGTGTAGAAGAAAGCGAAGTTGATGGTTGAAATGAAAGACCCAGCGGTAATGGTTGGAGGGCGTAGGAAAGGGTATATGGAGGTTATGAAGGAACTGTTTGATCAAGCGGGCTATGAACACTTAGGGTTCACTCGTCAAAATGTACGAGATCAAGCAGCGCATTTAGAGAAGTCGCTTGGAAATGTCACAGGGAATGTTTCGAGCAAGGTTGTGAGGCGCCAAAGGAATGAGTTGGAAAGTTTGATGGAAGGGAATGAAACGTATGAGAGTACTCAAGTCTTGGAGAGCGAAATTCATTTCAATATTATTGTTAACACGCATACGGACCAAAATGCTAATCATGATGAAATGGATTTGCATAGCCGGCACGTAAACCAAGAAAACCCCGCGGTACCAGATAACAGCTCGTTGTTTGAGGGAGCACTTGAGCTC
>NC_090893.1:19457402-19494902 GCF_036669925.1 Montipora capricornis
GTACGTATTGTCAAGCGCATGTCACTGAATGGCAAATATACAGCTGTAAGGAGAAACCTCAGAGCAAGTTTCAATCGAGTGTCGTAAAACCAAAACCAAAGTAACTACTTTGGCCAATCAAAAAGAACAGAGACAATCCAATAAACCAATCAAAACTCACACGAAGCCGACTCAAAGCGCGGGAAAATGTGCATGCGCAAGCCACGATTGGTTTTGGTTTCACTTCTGATTGGTTGAAAAAATAGTGTGAGAACATTGAAGCAATCACTGAGTGACGTACTGTAAAACCAAAGCAATTCGCTAATTACTTTCGACACTCAATCTCTTCCTGTAACATCAAAAATATCATTTGATTAAAGCACAGGTGGCCTATTATAAAGCTCTGTGTTGTGGGCTCAGTAATGCAATTTTAGAATTTCTCATCACAAGCAAAATGCCTCTAAATGGGCCTTATTCGCGCGGCGGCCATATTGTCCATAGACAACAGATTGGAAGACCTTAGACAGCAATGACCAGAACCAAGGTTGCTGACCAGCGGTTTTCGTTAAAACAATGCTTTCTGGGGGGGCTCAGTCTCGCGGGCTCAGAAAACCTGGTGGTGGTCATTGGTATTTAACGTTTTCCCAACAGATTTTGTACCCGAGCCTCGAGATGAAATGTTTGGGGACGAGTTTCGGTGGGAAAACCAAAAGTTTTCAATCTCTCGGGACTCAACATGGCCGCTGTGTGATTGAGGCCCATTGTGTAGAAAATCCCACTAACTGCATCGCTGGAAACTGTAGAGCAACACATAAGCCATACAAGGAAGCTATGATAAGCACTGATGGACAAAAAAAGGACACCTTATCTTGAAAAAAGTTGGCTTAATTAAAGTTTGTCAAGTTTATGATAACTGCAAAAAGGTCATTTTGGCTCAGAACAACCTTTTCTGTGATTTATCAGAGAAGGAGTTACACAATCATTACAGTGTACTATAGCTATGGACAAGTTCAAATTCGTGATTAACCATTAATTTTCCTGGGGCCGGTTCCCGAAAGGTGTACTAACTCGATTCCAGGCATAAACGTGCCTTATTCCGGCACATTTATCCCTGGAATAGAATTATTATACCTTTCAGGAACCGGCCCCTGATACACAACAAAATACCCCAATATGGCGCCTTTAACAGAGTTACTACAGGGAGTTTTGTCGGCAAAAATCAGTCAGCTTAATCATAGTCAATGGAGAGGCAAGTGGTTAGAAAACATGGCAAACTTTTAAGCGGCAGTTGATTGTTTGGCGTTTGTTTGAGACAGGAATTCACGTGAAATTGGCAAGGAAATAAAATGAAACAATAATGTTTGCAGGGGTTTCAAATCAATTGTCCCTCCATTAAGGTCATGGTGGTTTAGTGGTCATCAACCGTACCTCCCACCTCTGCAACCCGGGTTCAACTCTGGCTCGGATCGTATGTGGGCTGAGTTTCAGTCGATCTTAATCTTGACTCCGAGAGTTTTTCTCCGGGTACTCCGGTTTTCCTCCTTCCTCAAAATCGACTCCTGGCCTATTCCATTAGGCTGTGGTGCTGTGCTCCGAGGTCATACATGGGTGGTATTCAGGGGCCGAGTGCCTAGCCAGCAGCACAGCTCCTTCGGTCCGACCTCGTTGAGCTGCGCCCTTAGTAATTCAGTCTACGACTGCGAGAAAGGGCGATTAGCAGGTCAGATATTATATTATGTTTATCTTATGATTAACACCTAATTTTCACTAAGTTGTTCTTATTCAAATTGTACATACCTCATCTCCTTCTTAATTGTTGTGTTCTTTTTCATATGTATGAAATTTTATTATCTTATCAATTTTAACTATTTAATATTGGAATCACTGTATTTTATCTTAGTCTTATTTGCTCGGAGATACGTGGTGATGCATCGATGGACAATAAAATGGACACCGTAATTCTTCTCCTCTCAATTCTTTGCAAGTAAAGCACTGGTCAGTCAGGATTTATTTTCTTTTCTAAATCTCATAAGAGGTTTCATATGTTTATTTAGAAGATAACGAGACTATGACTATATCATCTTGTATTTGAGTATGCTAGTTCATTACACCGCTTGTTTGGAGTAAAGGGTTTCCTACTTAGTATGCACTGATCAATCTATGCATTATCTTTTAACTAGTTTGCATCGAAAGTTCTAAGACTAAGGAATGAAATCTTTCTACTCCTTAACCTTTCAATGGATATTAATTAACAGATCAAGCAACACTCTTATTTCCTAGTTTTTAACCTTATGGAAGTTTCCCTACGAAATTGCCCAACGAAATCTCTCAAATCTAGAAGTTTGCCTAAGATAATTATGTTACAGTCATTAAACTTTCAATGCAAACTAATTACAGATCAGGTAACTTTCATTTCCTAGTTTTTTAGATGCCAGAAATATGCCTAAGAAATCGCCCATTTAAAAATTATTTTTCCTTGCCCCTCTGTCTGTGGAAACCCTCTGTGGAAATAGGGACCTTTAGATGGAAGGACAAGGACCACCTCCAGTACGAGTTTTCCGTTCTGAGCATGCGTACTTCGAAAAATGTCGGATTCCAAACCTTATGCGCATGCTTAGTACGGAAGACTCGTAGTCGTCCTCGTCCCCCGATATAAAGTTCCCTAAGTAAGGATGGTCGGCCATCCTTGCTCAAGAAATCGGCACCCTTAATCCTCACGGTATTAACGAACGTTTTCCATTCAACTAATGTATTCCTATGTTTTTCACGTTGCCATGATACCACCAATAGCGTAGCTCCTACTCGACTATAAAAATATACACATAACCCACAATTCCTTGATTCGCTCTGACGAAGGGCTAACGCTCGAAACGTCAGCTTTTAGAATCTCTGTACGGTGGCCAATTTACATTATCAACTGTGTTGATAAACCAAATTTTTGTCTACTACTTCCCCACCGGCGCAGCACCACAGTTTCTTTAGACAATACCCCCTTAACCCCTTAAAATGCGACCGGGAAAACCGTGAACACCTGAAATATGTCAGGAATGTCATTTCTGTCCAATCAACAGTTCGACCACAGATTGTTTATTTACTGTTGTTTGCACCGCAAGAGCTGTGTCGCCTTTAGATTTACCGGCCAATGGATTTAATTTGAGCTAATTCTGGTCGTTTAAGCTCTGAGACCACTTATAAAGAAACAGAAATCCCTTTATTTGTCCTTTCACCGATAACTGGCACTCCGAAGCAGTGGTTGCTTTCACCATTTGGCGCCGTGGTGAATACCTGTATTATCTGCTACAGTACTAACGTTTATTCAGTTTGCGGTTTGGGCGTGTGAAGTCCTTAAACATGATTGGCTTAAAAACAATAAGCATTCCTAATATATATTCGGTGTTCACGGTTTTCCCGGTCATACTGTAAAACATCTCATTAAATTTACATTTTAGACATTTGAAAAACTTGCCATTCCTATCTCCATGCTTTTTTTTTTTTTTGCACCTTTTTTCACAGAAAGATCCTAAAGTTCTTAATCTTAAAACGCCTCTTAATTAAAACACCAGAGCGTAAGTTGTTGTTGTTCTGCAAAAAATAAAAATAAAATAAGAGAAGAAACCATTGACATTTGGTGTTCAATGATAGGAATGAAAAATGGCTCTTCCTCGAAACTCTGTCTCTGCCTTAAATGGAAGTTCGCATGAGCACCTCAAGATGAGTAATTGTCACCAGTAAAATGAGTCTAAACACACACTTTTAAACAATATTTATATATCTTTTGTTTTCCTTTACCGCTTATAAGGTTTGAATGCTTTAATCTTCTCAATAACTCATGTATTTGAAGTAACGAAAATGAAATGTTGACCCATCAGATTCCAAGAAGTAGTTTTCTCAACTTTCAGACGTTTCTGGAAAGTATCAAGTATCACTGTGACATGTAGACTACAAGCCCTCAATTTCTAACTTCACTTTACGCAGATAACCAGCTATTTCAGTTCTTTGCAGGAAGGAAAGCACCCGACTCGGTGAATGCGAACAAAAATTATTTTATTTGCTAGTTAAAGCAGTTCGTAAAAGAACTATAGTAAAGAAAAAGTAAGTATATAGTAGTTATAGTCGATCAGCATTTACCAATCTTTTCGAGTTCTTGAGGCCCAAATTCAAACGTGACATCATCGCCAATTAGAACAAATGGAGCCCAGTATTTAATGGCGGAATACTCCTTTGTCTCCCGAAGAGATTTCATAGCATGGTGAAGAGCTAAACTTGCACTTTTTCTGTCTGCCAAGTGTTGGTAAAATCTCTTCATGAACAGCAATGTTGTCTCATTATCAATTGCCCAGAGTGAAACCAAAACAGACCGGGCACCAGCACACAAGAACGCTCTGGCTATTCCAACCACACCCTCAGATTTTACCTCTCCCTGACCACTATGACAGCAACTCAGCACAACCAGCTTTGCCTGAAGACGAACTGCTTGAACATCGCTCATTGTTAACATGTAATCTTCCTCTTCGGGGGTCTGTGATGTGCAGTCGGGATTTGGGGCCAAAACAATTTCTCCAAATTCATCATCTCCATGAGCAGCAATGTGAATTAAGGCAACTGACTTCATTCTTTTCAGCACCTCAGCTTTCGTTGCATTTTCGCCAGTGAGAGGCGCGGTCCACAGAAGTTTTCCAATCATCTCCACCTCTTTTTTCGCACACGGCAACTGTTTAAACATGGATCCACCGGTGCCCCAAGTGATTTTCTTCAAGCACGGATCGCCCACAAGTAGCGCTTCACTCTTACTGCTGAAGTCATAAGGTGCACTTGCGATCAGTTTCAAAGCGGACAATGAGGGAACAGTACGGATCCTGACGGAGTCACTCAATGCAGAATAAGGAGCCAAGCAAAATGGTCCATCAGGAGCAAAGATCAAGTCATCACCCTGGAGCAAGTCTGCAATGGGACTGATTAAGACATCATACAAGGACTGCAAGGGGTTGTCGGACACGCTAAAAGACTGAAAAGATTCCTCAGCAGCTTCTCCACTGCAAGAGAAGTCGCTGCGATGTCCGTGTACCGAGCGATTCTCGCATCGGACAACAGCCCCCGCGCCAATCTGTTTCAAAGTAGTCTTTATCAGTGAGTCAGCACTTCCATTTTCGATTTCCTTTTCCCTATAGTTTATTTCGCTTCCTCTTCTCAGAAGCCAGAAACTGATAGTGTTCCCTGCAAGTGCTATGAAAACTGTTTGTAAAGGCAAATATTTCCTAAAAGCGGAGATAGTTTCCGTCCTCGCAATTACCGAGGAAGGTCCTTCATCAACGCCAAATTGCACCTTCAAAATGTCTGTCAAGGCCTGTGCTCTTCCTTGTTCAGCAGCAAACAAAGCCTCATCAACCTCTCTATTCTTTAAAAGTGCTGTCCACAGAGCTGTGTACGCCTCTTGTTTTGTATCACGAAAGCTTATTTTCCATGCATCTTCTGACTGAAGAAGACGCCTTGTTTCATCGAAATGTTTTATGCTTCGACGATAAAAATCAATAGCTTTGCACAACGAACCTGAAAATTCATGAACACGACCAAGGTAATAACAAGCGATTCCCTGCTCAACTAGGTCCTCTGTTTCCTTGGAAATAGTAAGATGTTTTTTTTTTAAGAGAAGAGCAATTTCAAGCTCACCCATTGTGCAATAAGCGTTGCCGAGATGGCCATAGGCGCCTCCCTCCCTAGCCCTATCACCTACTTCTTTTGCAATGCTAAGATGTTGTTTGTAATACTCTATGGCTCGCTTTAAATTGCCCAGACTGTGATAAGCGATGCCGAGATTACCATTGGCATTGCCCTCCCCGGCCCTATTCTCTACTTCTTTTGCAATGCTAAGATGTTGTTCGTGACACTCTATGGCTCGCTTAAAATTGCCCAGACTGTGATAAGCACAGCCAAGGTTACCGTTGGCCCTGCCCTCCCCGTCCCTATCTCTTACTTCTTTTGCAATGCAAAGATGTTGTTCGTGATACTCTATAGCTCGCTTAAAATTGCCCAGACTCTGGTAAGAGTTGCCAAGATTACCACTGGCCGTGCCTTCTCTGGCCCTATCCCCTACTTCTTTTGCAATGCTAAGATGTTGTTCGTGATACTCTATGGCTCGCTTAAAATTGCCCAGACTGTTATAAGCGTTGCCGAGATTACCATTGGAATTGCCCTCCCCGGCCCTATTCCCTATTTTTTTTGCAATGCTAAGACATTGTTAGTGATACTCTATGGCTCGCTTAAAATTGCCCAGACAGTTATAAGCACAGCCAAGATTACCATTGGCAATGCCCTCCATGGCCCTATCCCCTACTTCTTTTGCAATGCTAAGATGTTGTTTGTGATACTCTATGGCTCGCTTAAAATTGCCCAGACTGTGATAAGCAATGCCGAGATTACCATTGGCCTTGCCCTCCCCGGCCCTATCCCCTACTTCTTTTGCAATGCTAAGATGTTGTTCGTGATACTCTATGGCTCGCTTAAAATTGCCCAGACTGTCATAAGCGCAGCCGAGATTACCATTGGCTCTTCCCTCCCCGGCCCTATCCCCTACTTCTTTTGCAATGCTAAGATGTTGTTCGTGATACTCTATGGCTCGCTTAAAATTGCCCAGACTGGTATAAGCGCTGCCGAGATCACCATTGGCCGTGCCCTCCCCGGCCCTATCCCCTATTTCTTTTGCAATGCTAAGAGATTGTTCGTGATACTTTATGGCTCGCTTAAAATTGCTCAGACTGTGATAAGCACAGCCGAGATTACCACTGGCATTGCCCTCCTCGTTATGATCCCCTACTTCTTTTGCAATACTTAGTTGTTGCTTGAGGTACTTTGTGGCCTTTTTAAAATTCCCCCGACTGTGATAAGCGATGCCGAGATTGCCACAGACTTTTCCCTCTCCAGCACTGAAACCTATTTCCTTAAAAATCCTTAATGCTTCTTTGTAATCCCTCTTGGCCTGTTCAAAATAAGCCAAGCCATAATAATAATTGCCTAAATTCAAATATGCAATGCCCTTCCCCTTTCTGTTTCCCTCTTTTCTGGCAACGCTAAGCTCTTGTATATGCTGCTCAAAATCGTTCATCTTGTTGTCTGCCATTCTTGATTACAAGAACTCTTGAGAACAAGGAAGATCGTCTTTGAAAGAGAAGGCACTCCTTGAAAAATAGGAAAGAAAGCATGATAAGTTCAATGCCCTGGCACAAATGCTGCAGGTACGTAGCTACACCAACAATCAATCAATCAATCAATTTATTAAAGTCATACCGTGGGATTGAGGTTGCCCTCATTATCCGACAGACATGTCCAATACTCCTACATAATGAGATTCCTGGTACGTCACAATACACATCACAAAGTGTCACAAAGTGTCCCGCTCGTTAAGTCTCGCAAAACTGTTACTATTTTTTCAAGGATTAAGGTTGGGGGACACTTTGTGATGTCTATTGTGAAGTGCCATGAATCTCATTATGTCGGAGTATTGGACAACCCTCGTATCCGAGCCAGAGGCTCATGTATAAAACGCATGCCAAAAACAGAAACAAAAATAAGAGTGAACACATAATAACAATAATAACAAAATTAAATAGAAGTTACATACATGAAATTATAAACAATTGTTATCTAACTATAATAAACTAGATAATATTTAGTTATAAATATGTACACATCAAGTCATAAACATTAAAAACAATTTATGATTGGCAATAATTACATAGACAACTAGTCCTTAAATTTAAAAGATTAATAGAGTTCAAATTTTTATGAAATGCATTTAAATTAGGTGACTGTTTAATATATGTAGGTAGCTTGTTCCGTAGGTGAGTAATCTTATAACTAAAAGAATTATGGAAATACTGGTTGTTATAGGAGGACTGACAAGGTTAAAACCACCTCCCCTTAAGTTATAATGTGAAACACGGAACTTAAAGAAATCAGAAATATAACTAGGTCCATTTCCCTTAATACATTTATACAGTAATGAAAGTGATTGTTGATATCTTCTAAATTCCAAAGAATTCATTCCTGCTATTGACAGTATAGAGTTATAATCTACATCATTTCCGACATTTAAAAGAACCTTCAATGCAGCTTCAAGTTTATTAGCTAGGGTTTTGTTTATTCCTAATAAAAGTGGACTGCAGTATTCCAGATGGGGTAAAATATAACACTTGTATAAAATAAGTGCCACATCAGGAGGTACCAGTCTCTTCAATCGCCTCAAAGCTCCGATTTTAGCATAGACCTTCTTTAACATGTCAGATACGTAGGCCTTGAAGGACAGTTTATTATCAATGTGGACACCAAGGATGTCCAGAAAGCTTTCAATTTCAATGATAGAATTGCCAATACTAAGGACAGGTTGGTAGTTAAAATTTCCCAAAATCATGGCTTGAGTTTTGGGATGATTTACTGTCAGATAATTGGCAGAAAACCAGGTAGATAGTTTCTGAAGATCCTGATTAAAAGAAAGTTCTAATGCCGTAGTGTTGGCAGCTGAGGTGTATGTAGGCTCGATTTCCGCCGCTCACTCGAGTTCGGGTATCCTCCCCGAGAAGAGACGGCTGGACGCGTGAGCGATAGATTGTGTCTGTGACGTAATTTCAAAATATAATTTATGCGAAGTTAATAGTTGCGCGGAAATAGCATTAGACATCCCAAAAACACTGATTTAAAGAAAACAGAAATTACATAACAAAGCTTAAAACGTCTGTGCGAAGTTTCCAGGTGATACGAGCTTGAGTTTTTGGTTAAATGATCAATGTGAGTTTGAATTCAACCAGCAAATCATCAACGAAATCTTGAGCTGCTTTAGCTCTCAGTCGACCTCATCGGCCCCCTCGTTTTGCTAGCAATAAACTTAGCAGTACTTTCAATTGATCTTGAGGAATTTTACTTGCTCTTACATTAGCGAAGTATGAGGAGAAAATTGCAATAGCAATGCATTTGAAAGCAGTATTTTGACCTTGGCAAGACCTTGGCGCCAACTGGAAAATCAGTGAAGTTTGCGAACTCAGGCGGTAGAAAACGACACAATTCCCATTCTCCAGCATCTCGAACACTTTTCGTTGTCGCAGTCTTGGATGTTTCCTACCTTAAAAGCACAGTAAACCTCGAACAGGCCGGGTCAAAGAATACCTTCGCAGCCAAAACATAAAATTTATGCCAGACCGAGTTGTGCAGGCGAGTTTCTGATTGGCGGAGATTAACAATGGCTCACCTCACGCGTCCAGCCGAGATTTCGGGAGTGAGCGCTGGCTCATTTCCCGAAACACGGCTGGTAATCAAGCCTAAGATGTATGTTGTAGTGCCGTCAGCATAAAGACGCAGAGAGGCAATTCAGGCAACAAAATTTAAGTCATTAATAAATATATTAAATAAGAGTGGCCCCAAGAGGCTACCTCGTGGAACTCCACATAGGACAGGTGACCAGTCAGACAGAACTCCATTAACTTAACTCTTTGTTGTCGGTTGGAAAGGTAGGATTGTAGAAATTCCATTGCTCCTTGACTGACACTGTATGCATGCAATTTAGCTACAGGTAAAAGTAAATTATGGCATATTGAATCAAATGCCTTGGTTAAATCAATTGCAACAGAGCACGTTGACATGTTTTAATCCAGCACCCACCGAAAGTCATCAATCATTTTAACAAGAGCAGTACAACATGAGTGACCACGCGGGAACCCAGGCATGTTAGGGAAGAAGACAGGTTGAAAAGCATCATATAGTTGATCGAACATGACTTTCTCCATTATTTTTGGTATTGCCGAGAGGATACTAATAGGTCTATAGTTCGACACTAGCAATGCATCACCTTTTTTGAAAACTGGTGTGACATTGCTCAATTTCCACTCATTTAGCCACCTAGAGGTTGCTATGCAGTGATTTAGGAGATTGGTGAATGGGACAGCAAGCGCTGGTGTAGACAGTTTCAAGATCTTTGGTGTGATGTTATCTCGTCCACAAGATTTGTTGCATTTAATTTTACCAAGTAAGGCTTCAATATATGCAGGACTGATAACATGAAATGAGAAGTTTAGATGAAAGTCCTTGGCTAAAGTAGATGACACACTTAGATGACTGCTAAAATGTTCCTGTGCTGCTGCGAGGACTGACTGAAGTAGGACAGGGGTTGGGAAAAAAGCATTAAATAGGTTTGACGGTTCCATAACAAATTTTCCGTAATCCATAACATTAATTTTCTGATTTGAAAAGTCAGTAGTGGCAGGTAGCAGTGATTTCATTCTTTTCCAAAATCCACCTGGAGTAGTGGCATTTGCCGCAGAATCAGCTCAGAATCGCTTCATTGCAATTCGCTTTAATTTAGTCACCAAATTCCTTTGAAGTTGATAGCATTCCCACGTGTCATCAGATCGACAACGACGATATTTCTTATATAATTTATTTCCCCACCGAATTTCCTATTTGAGCTGATTTTTGATCCAAGGGAGCTGTTTAGTTCGGACTACCTTTCTGATCTTGGGAGCATGGTTATCTATGGTTTCATTATAGAGCTTAGACCAGTGGGCCCAGACATCATTTATGTCATCAAAGACAAACGATGAATCCCATGGGGTAATAGACAAGTCGTTCAGGAAGGCATTCAAATTAAAAATTAATTCCTCATACTTCTTGACTCAATTTCTTTAACTGTAGATCTTGGTAGTCTTTTCAAACAAGGCGTTAACGATAGCCAAAGTTAAAACTCAAGTTCTGGCTCGAGTTGCTTAAAGCATGGTTAGCGCTAACCAGCGTTAAATACCATGGAAACCTACAGGTTTTGATACCTCTTAGCCAACCGTTAGCGCTAACCAGGCTTCGAGCAACCAGCCCCTGGCCACGTCTATGTTGAAGTATTTCTGCTAAAAAACCAACATAACGTCTCCATACTAAACTCTTTTAATTTTGATGGCACATTTTGATGGAAAAAAAAAACCTCTTTATGGAATACCACAAATCTCTGAGACTTGAACAGGCTTGGTTGTTTTAACTGTTCTAATTCTAAATTATTTATATTACTTATTTATTACCGGGAGCGACAATCAATTAAGGAAACAAAAAAAGACCAATTTACGAATAACTACATATGGCTGGTTGTCAAATGCGCAATAAGTCACATGAAAGGTCCATTTTGACACCAAGGGAATCACCATCTGGGACTTAGAAAAAGCCAAAAGTCATGATTCGTGAGTTTTTTGTTCAGATTGAACCAGCCTAAGCTTCTTGACCAATAGAGTAGCAGCATGAAAAACACAAAGCTTCACATTATTTCTCATACAATCCCTCAAAATTAAACAGCTGAAGGAATGCATTTATGGGATAAAATGCAGTTCAAAAATAGCAGGAGATACCATTCCGAATTCGGAAGCTTTAAACTCAAATCAATTTTTAAAAAAGAAAATACTGTTATACATGTAAAGTACATGCACTACTGTTACAATATTTTTGTAGCTGCACGCATCCTTGGCAGAATGAGGAATACAAAAATACAAGCTATTCACATGCCAACAAGTGGATGCATATTGATTTCTAGAATCTACATGTACACTTGTTACTCCCTCTGATTACAAGTCCCACACGTATCACCCTTCACACGGCTACTTTAATAGATAATATTTTTGTGAACAATTTCTTTGTTCGATCGAGAAGTGGTTTATTGCTTACTGACATCTCAGATCACCTTCCTGTTTTTTCTATTCGTTCGGACAACGCTCTAGGACATCATTCTAGACAAGATCCCATTTTTGTCCGAAATAAGAACCTGATTAATCTGTCCGAGTTTGTTGAAAAACTTGAGGGTGTTGTGTGGTCTTCACTCGCAGGTTATAATGATCCACATACTGCATATGTTGCAGTTCAATTTGTACTTTGGTACAATTTGTTTTTGAACTGGTGCAAAAACAGTGAAAACAGTTTAATGTTTGTTGAACACAAAGAACACACTTCATTGATAACAGCTGTTTGCCATTCATTTACTTAGTTCAAGAGATTACTGAAATAAGGTTTGCTGAGCATTCAGAGCAGGACAGAAATAGCAAGACTTGTTGCAAATACTTAACAGTCTGGTTTGACCAAGAATAACATGAGTGGTTTTAAGCACTAATTTACACAATTTAAGCCTAAACACTTGTTCTAGAATGGTTAGCGTTTATTTACAGTTATGATGTACTAAACAGAAACATTAAGAATTCATTTTAAAGCCTGTTCATTTAGTGTATGTGGTGAGAAGGGCTAAGGATTGCTTTTTGCCTTATCATCAAGTTACCATGAGTGTACCAGTCCTGCTGTTGCTTTGGATTAGTTTTATCATGTTGCGTGTACAATTCATTTTGCAGACTATATCAGCAATACATGAATTATGTCACTGTTTCAATAAGACAAGAAATAAAGTGTAGAAATCTTACAATTTAATTTTGCTATTTGTCATTAAAATAATAAAATAGTATTTTGAGATTAGTGTCTTGTGGCAATTTGTTTTGTTTTTCCATATCAAGATATCTCAATGAGTAGTATAGGGGAAACTTAGCACCAATCAGCAGTTTTTCATCTATAGCCCACTTGCTTTTTTGCATGCTGCTGTAAAAGATGTTTTGGTAGAGAAATCTAGTTTCACATTAGTGGCAATACAAGGATAGAATCGCGAGGGTGTGATCAGAATGTTAACTTTGCCATACTCTGTCACAATTCTTACATATCCACTCTCTTCAATTTCGATGATTTGACTCAAGAGCATATTGGGATGAAAAGGGTTGACCTTGTCTACTTTGTTTTTTTTATTGCCACCATGTCCGAAATCTTAAATTTCAGTTGTTTTTGTGCTTGCTTTCTTGTTTGCTGGTGATAGTCTTCTGCTGTTTATGAAATGGACATAAATTACGAACAACTTTACAACTCGAACGCTTACTTCTGAATAGTTGTCATTGTCCCATTTACTTGTGATTTGACATCCTCTATGTGCTGTTCTTTGGTGTGCTAAGATTAGAGTGTCGTAGAGTTTACTCTTTGGGATAACAGTTTTTCTGTCAGGTGTTTGCAGTTTTCGTTGGTGGTATGTCCATTTCTTTCTTTGCAATGTCTTTAGTTGTGACTGAGATAGTTTGCCTTCCGTTTCTCTCAAATCACTACTCGATTTTTCACTTTGAATATTCGAGTATTCCATTGCTTCATTGTAAAATTGATCTTTGATAAACATGGTTAGTTGTGGGTGCGTTCGATTGACCCTATTCTGGAATAAGAATGCCTGGAATATAAGGTAGAAATCCTTCGTTTTTATAGTGATTCACATAAAAATTGTCAAACATCCGCTAAAATGCTATTTTAAACATATTTTTGTCGTCCTTGCTGCTTTGAAACGCGCCGAACACACCGTTTTAATCATCACTCCACGTATTCTTATTCCGGAATAGGGTCAGTCGAACGCGCCCTAAAATAAGTGGGGATAGAAGTGTGAAAGTAAGGGGGGGTTGGATAGAGGTGATGGGGAAGATGAGGGAGTGGTAGGAAAGTAGAAGAAAAGAAAGAAATAACATGTTCTTTTTTAGACCCCCTAAAAACCACGCCCCTGTTTTTTAACTACACCCCAAAAAAAGGAAAATCCCTTTTTCAGACAGTTAATAAAAATAAACCAGTACAATTAAAATTGTACTAGTTCAATATATTCTGTACCAGTTCAATCTATTCTGTCCCAGTTCAGAAAAAATTGTACCAACACATACACCAGTTTTCTTTAAAAAATTACCGAAATTCCTGTTAGGAAATTGATTCCGAAGAAGAGATCTACACTGTATTAAAAAACCGCTGTTAACTAAAGCTCTTCTCAAGTCGATTAAAAGGAAAAACAATTCCTTCATAACCGACACAGAATAACAATTTACTCTATAAGTCTAAAAAAAAAATTAAATCTTATTTTAAGATCGGCTAGACGATTATATTATGAGAAGAAATTAGAATATGCAAAATCAAATACCCATGCTACTTGGAAAATTCTTAATGACATCTTGAATCGGAAAAAGTATTAAAAAAAGAAATTCAATGTTCACATCTGATATTCAAGAACTATCTGATCCAGTTATCATCGCGAATACATTAATAATAATACCTTTATTCATAGCTGATGACCAGTCGTTGTTCACTAACTATAGACCTGTTTCGTTTCTACCTAGTTCTTCCAAATTTCTTGAGAGAATTATTTATCGAAAGAAACTTTACACAACGTTTCGATGACTCCATGTCATCATTTTCAAGTGAAAAGAAAATAAAATTTGATAACTTAATATATACCGTGCGAGGTGATAAAACGTAAAAGTGTGCATGTAAATAGTGACAAATTTAGATAAATAGTTTTGCGCGTATGGAGTCTGATTGTGTACGCACGGTATATATTAAGTTATCAAATTTTATTTTATTTTCACTTGAAAATGATGACATGGAGTCATCGAAACCTTGTGTAAAGTTTCTTTCGCTTTTTTTTATCATTAGATGTTTAACTAAATCTAATCTTATTAGAATTATTTATAACCGTTTAAAGGATTATCTAACTAATTAATCAGTTTAAATGTTCTTTGTGATGAGCAGTATGGCTTCAGGAAAAATCACTCCCATACACTTGCTTTGATTGATTTGCAGATAAGATTTCGTTCCTCTGCTTTTAATAGATCGTGGTGATATAGCTTTTGGTGTTTTCCTTGATCTTTCAAAAGCATTCGATACAGTTAATCAAAATATTTTATTTGACAAACTTGAACACTATGGTATACGTGGACTGGCCTTAAAATGGGTAAAAGGCTATTTTTCTAACAGATTACAATTTGCAGATTTCAACGGTCATGTTTCTTCTCGCTTCAATATATCCTGTGGGGTTCCTCAAGGCTCTATTCTAGGCCCAGACGAAATTTTGGGTATGTTTCTGGTTTGACTGAGGTATGTCTGAGGTATGTTCTATGTGGCTCTAGTATGTTTTAGGTATGTCTTTTTTCCAAACATACCTAAAACATACATTAAAAACATACCAAAAAAGTACTTACTTTTTTAAAATGGCATTACATACCAAAGACATATCTTAGTGACATATTGTAAAAGTAGGTAAGTTATTAAGAGAGAAATGACATACTGAAAACATACCTTACAGACATACCAAAAAGGCAGCTACATATCTTAAAGCAAAATCGGAATATATAATGTAGCTACCTTTTTGGTATGTCTGTAAGGTATGTTTTCAGTGCGTCATTTCTCTCAGGACAACCAAAAGAGTGGCTTGAAAGCTCTGGGAGAAATGACATACCAAAAACACATCTTTCCAAGATATCAGAAAAGTAGCTCAAATCTTACAGAGAAATGACATACCAAAAACATATCTTTCGGAGACATATCAGGAAAGTAGCTAAAATCTTAGAGACATATATCATACCAAAAAAAAAAGTTCAAAATCGATTTTTAATAATAATTTATACCAAAACCATAGCTTCAAGAGATATCAAAATTAATCGCAAAAATGAGCTTAACTTCAACCTTAAATATAACTAGATTTGGTCTTATTCAAAGTCTGAACGTTAATCCAGCGATATCAATCAATGATAATCAATAATCAATAAAATCAATAATAATGAATAATAATCAATAACAATTAATTGATTGGTATTGGAAATCAATAAAAATCAATGTCTAAAAGTTGAGTATCGATTTTTATTGATTAATATTGATTTTCATTGATTATGAAAGTTGTTATTTATTTTCAACAAAATGCACCCTATGAATTAGCAAATCCTTCACTGAACTTTATTTGCTATGCTTTATGTTGTTACATATCGAATGTTTGAAATTTGTTACTAATTACTAAAACGTCTGATTGTCTCTAAACAAGAACATGATATCAAATGGTAATTCCTACTTTCTTCAGTCCTCAGGTCAAGGTGGCACAGTCAGCTACTTTCAACGAGCACTTGTTGATTAGTAAATCTCAAAAAAGAGAGATATGTTTTTTATTTGTGGCTAACAGTGATGGAAAGCGGCGTCTGAAAACAACATCAACAAATTTTGTCTAACGGTAAATTGCAGTACAAAAACCAAATCAAGCCTAGTGTTTCTATAATGATCACAACTCTTTGCTATGCTCAGATACTCAGCAATTATAATGTCACTAGAACAAATAATTTGTATGCCACCTTAATATAGCCAAAAAGCATACACCAGGAACATTCACCTGTGCAACCGAAAGGGAACATAACAGAATGATAATTAGAAGGAAAATGTAGTGTGCTTTTATAGCAGCATACACAAGGCACTCTACAGCCACTTGCCTAGTACATCAGAGAGTGCAACAACACCGTAATATAGTGAACCATAGAAAAATCCAAGAAAAGCGAAAACAGCGCAAGAAGGAAAACAATGTGTAACATGGTTATGAGTTTTCTTTCATGTTCCTCGTCAAAGAAATATAGTACACAGGGGATCATTCTTGACTTTGCCGTACGTGCAGCTTTCTTGTGGGCAGATTTCTGCTCTGTTTCGGACCGTTTATGAATTCCTGCGTTGTCAATTAATTTTGCCTTCCAGAGATTATTACAAAGTTCCAAAAACATACCCAAAATTTCGTGTGGGGGGCCTTTATTTTTTCTTCTTTACATTAATGATATGGCATGGCATCTGACAGGATGCGGCAATGCGGATCCGCATAATTCCCTAAAATCCGCATCCTCAGCATAATTACGATATTTTTCCCATAAAACTGAAGAAATGCCTGATATTAGTGATGAAGCAGCTTCTCACCATCCTCACAAAAGACAAAGAGATTGACTACTTTGAAATGCTTATTTTCCTGAACATTGAAGAAAACACGCCATTTCGTTCGCAAGATAAAAGTTTGTAAGCAATTTCTACGCATTTTTCGGCAATGAGCCTGGACTCTAGTTAAACCGTTTTCGTAACATACATTTTGTACCCTCGGCTTGAAATTTTTAAAAAAAGATGCAACTAGGTATGAAAATTTAGCCGCAAGTTATAGTAGCAAAATTACATTGATCATTTGTAAAAGTAGGGAGAGAGACAGGGAGAGGTGTACAAAACAAAACAGGAGCCCGCAATACTTATGTGTGAAAAACCGCTGAAAATGGTGAATGATCAAGGGAATGGATCGTGGTTCAACCACATCACAATTTTGCCCCATATCTCCAAATTGAAACAAAATTCAAGACGAGAAACAAAGTATTTTTTTATCGCTTTATTTATTTTAGCAAAAGTTTCGGCAAAATGCCAATCACTAACCCTTTTATTTTAACGGTGAAAGCTGGTCGCAAATTGGCGACTCGTCCAGATATAGGCTGGATTTCCGCCGCTCACTCGAGTTCGGGTATCCTCCCCGAGAAGAGATGGCTGGACACGTGAGCGATAGATTGTGTCTGTGACGTAAATTAAAAATATAATTTATGCGAAGTTAATAGTTGCGGGGAAATAGCATTAGACATCCCAAAAACACTGATTTTAAGAAAACAGAAATTATACATAACAATGCTTAAAACGTCTGTGCAAAGTTTCCAGATGATACGAGCTTGAGTTTGTGGTTAAATGATCGATGTGACTTTAAATTCAACCAGCGAATCATCAACGAAATCTTCGGCTGCTTTACTGTAGCTCTCAGTCGACCTCATCGGCCCCCTCGTTTTGCCAGCAATAAACTCTGCAGTACTTTCAATTGATCTTGAGGAATTTTACTTGCTCTTACATTAACGAAGTATGAGGAGACAATTGCAATAGCAATGGATTTGAAAGCCGTATTTTGACTTTGGCGCCAACTAGAAAATCAGTGAAGTTTGCGAACTCAGGCGGTAGAAAACGACACAATTCCCATTCTCCAGCTTCTCGAACACTTTTCTTTGTCGCAATCTTGGATGTTTCCTACCTTAAAGCACTGTAAACCTCGAACAGGCTGGGTAAAAGAATACCTTCGCAGCCAAAACATATAATTTATGCCAGACGGATTTGTGCAGGCGAGTTTCTGATTGGCGGAGATTAACAATGGCTCACCTCACGCGTCCAGCCGAGATTTCGGGAGTGAGCGCTGACTCATTTCCCGAAACAGCGGCTGGTAATCGAGCCTAGTCCAGATATCGCAAAGGGAAAAAATTCAGTCATAAACGCGACTGTATTGG
The DNA here is from genome assembly GCF_036669925.1 of Montipora capricornis. Taxonomy (NCBI): domain Eukaryota; kingdom Metazoa; phylum Cnidaria; class Anthozoa; order Scleractinia; family Acroporidae; genus Montipora; species Montipora capricornis. The sequence goes on from NC_090893.1 coordinate 19,475,543, forward strand.
TCGCCATTTCGAGTCCTGATTTACCATAAGCATGTAACTGCATTGGACGGGCCTAATTATTAGTTCTATAAATTGTTCAAATTTCCGCATAATCAACGCATGTTTACGCATACTATGGCCAAAAATTTCCGCATAATCTTTAATTTTTTTCCGCATCCTATCAGAAGCCATGATATAGTCAATGAATCTACCGCACTACAACTGATTTTATTCGCGGACGATACCAACGTTTTTCTGTCTGGTAAAGATCCTGACTATTTGGTTAATCAGCTGAATATCGAGTTAAATAAGTTGTCAGTATGGTTTAGGGTTAATAAGCTTTCACTTCAAATCTTAAAAAGACCAAGTTCATAGTGTTCAATCCAAACCAAAACCGCAGAAGTTATAATTTTCAAATTTTGATAAATGAACAACAAATTGATCAAGTTAAAGAAACAGTTTTCTTGGGTGTAATCATCGATGAAAACCTAACCTTGCAGACTGAGATGTGCCTTACAAAGTGTCAAAATTAATTGGAATGATACACAAATTGAGCTTTTACTTATCTTCAAACTCTTTACGTGTATTGTACTATTCATTTGTTTATTCTTACTTCTTTTACTGTAATATACATGTAGTTTGGGCGTCCACCTTTAAAACTAACCTTAATCGTCTGGTAAAATTGCAGAAAAAAAGAGTGGTGAGAATCGTAGATCAATCTCATTTTAATGCTCATTCTGACCCTATATTTAAGAAACTTGGAATCCTAAAATTCCATGATCTTAACCTGTTACAATTTGGTCACTTCATGTTCTCCTATCAAATTCAAACTCTTCCTCCCAAGTAACAGCTAGCAAATTCACTCTAAACAGTCAAATTCACACATATTATTCGAAAAACTCTCATGCATTTCGTTTGCCTTTCTGCCAGACTAACATTAAACAATTTTCTGTTTTCTATCAGGGACCTAAATTTTACAATTCTCTTAACATTGATATAATCGATCAATTCTTCTTCAACAGCTTCCTTCAAGAAAGCATTTAAGTCATTCTTTTTTAACAACTATTGTGAAAATTAGGTACATGTATTTTGTTCTTCCTGTATCAAATTGTTTTCACCCTGTAATTTTACTTTCACAACTCTTTACATATTTCAACACCTTAATTAAATGACTAAGTGTTTGTAATTGTATGCTTCATTACCAACTTGTAAGTTCAAACTGCTTTTAATTTTTGTTCATTACTTTATACTTTAACACGTTAAATAACTAAATGTTTGTAATAATTGTATTCTCCGTTGCCATCTTGCATGTCAACGATAGATAGATGCTTTTACTTGGGGAGGCCTAATTTACATAAGCTTAGTAGTTTCTTTTAGGCCTCCTTGCCACCAATGTAATTCAATAATTTTTCTTTCCATGTTCTCTTTTTTGATTGTTCAATCACATTTGTATTTTAACTTCTTTTTTTCTGTGGCAAATAAAATAAATAGATAAATAAAAATAAATAGATTTGCCTCAATTTAAGCTGACAACCCTAAGCACTTACATGTACATGTATTACTTTCAATTCTTTGTTCATCCAACAGGGAAAATTAAATCATATATGGATCACCAGTGTATGGTAAAAGGGTGCTTTTACATAAATAGTGGCAGTTATCTTTTTCACTGTAACCCACAAACATAACATATAGCACAAGTTATTCATAATCAGAGTTTGTTTGCATTGTGTAGGTCATACATGTACATGTACATTGTACACAATAAAGCTTTAAGTGATGATGAGCATTACTTACCACTGTTGGTCCTGAAACAGACTGATGCTCTTTTGTGTGAGCTCAAGCAGTGGCTTCCACAAGGGAAAGAACTCTGCAATGGTGATTTGATGAGGTTATTACACTTGTCTATCAAAATTAGTCTCTGAATAAATACTTCTATAAGGTTTGACTCTAGTAACATAAATAATTTACCGGTAAGCCCACACACATCAGCATGCAAACAGAGCATCATAACTGAGGAATAAAAGCTGCACCTCTTAAGAGATACATGCACAGTAACTGTACATGTGGTGTAAAATTATTACCACCTAAATTCCCTTGGTAGTGTTCTAAGTACCTTATTCTGAAGTGGATAGTCGTAGTGGAAAATACCACCTATTCACTTGAAATGTTGTTAAGTATATTCTAAAGTGGATGTGGTGATATGCAGTAAAAATAGTTCAAATATCAATTAAAGTATAGAAATGGCCAAGTAATTGGATACACAGACACGCAACGTCACATCCTCAAGTGAAACTGTTTATACACACTTCAAAGAGTATTTGCACCTAGCCTGTGTACAGACCGCCCCTCCCCTCAAAAAAAAAATCGTAGAGGAACGGTCTGTGATTTACCGTTGATAATCGTGTTCCATACCACGTGATTTTTCCTGGAATGTTTGGAAAATGATTTGATTGGTTATTACCCATCGATCATTACATCATTGAAACAACGAGTTTTGATTGGCTTTTATTTTTATTTCTCCACATCAACACCGTGAGAACCACCGTTCGTGGTTCGTTCGTGTGTACTTCGAGCACGGTACAAAATACGAATAAAAATCTTTTTGATTGTCAAAGAGGTTTTTCTTTTAAAGTACGAGCGGAATTGTTATCTATGGAGTTTAAAGTGGAAATCGATTCGACGTACATTTGTAGGAATTGTCATCGCAAAAGAAACGAAAGCGCTCTTCACGAGGTGAATATAGCACTATTCAAAAGATTGTCCACTCGAAAACGTCTCCCGCTATTCCTTACCAGTCAATGCAATCCCAACCAGCCTCACCATTCGCAAGTACAATCTACAAAGCGTGATGCCATGGAAGATTTGAGAATGTACACACCGAGGAAAATAACAGCTCATCGGCAACGATCTGTGCTGTTTTGAAGATCAGAGCCGTACCTGGTTGGAAGACTTGCAAATACATCCTTTCCTTCAAAGAGTGCTTCTGTGCTATAAAGCCAAGGTATCTTAAAACTATCGGAGACGCTCTTCGATGCACGTTTGAAATCTACCTCATTGACCACCATTTTGAGAATTTAGCTCCAAACGAAATATGAGCCACGCAAATTTTGGTCAGCGTAGATTACTAAATAATGCATGCAAAATTATTCCGGAACACGATTACTAACGGTAACTCCGATTTTTTTTTTTGAGGGGAGGGGCGGTCTGTGCACAGGCTAATTTGCACCGAACTCAGAAGATGTACCATGTCATATTTATTCATCAGTTTTGTCAAGAGTCACAAGAGGATCAGAAGGGGTACTCTAAGTAGATGAGTTAAGATTTCACTGGATGCTGCTGGCATAGACACAATGCAGTTCAATCCACATAGCACTAGAGCAGTGTCCACCACCGCAGCTAGAGGGAATTCAGTCAGCTTGCAAGAGATTCTTAATACAGCTGCTTGGTCTTCTATTGACCACATTTTCTCAATTTTGTGATACATGTAAGCTTATTGTTCAAGCAATAAGTTGTCTGTAAGGGATTACATGGTAATAAACAACTGTACAGTATGTTGTGGAGTTTGACTTCATGTGTCTGTTGTTTTGAAATCTGTAAGCTTCAAGCCACTGGTAGTGACGTAGAACGTAAAACTTAAAAGAGAGTTAACTTTTAGGGTGTAGTTTGATTTGAATTCTGTCGACTAACAACAGTGCCTCGAGGGTTTACATGCAGGGTCTGAAATCAACTTTTTGGTGCAGGTGCCAGCTGGCAACTAAAACAAAATTCTCAGTCGCCAGATGCAAAAGTTTCATCGCCAAAAAGTTTCCATAATTTTTTGCTTGTGATCATAGACAGAAAAGATGAATTTCTAAAATTCTAATTAAGCAGAGCTTCAAATATTCATATTTCCTACTTTGTGAATGATCGAAAATGGATCAAAGACTACACTTGGACCTTTCAATGCGTTTCCATTGAAACAAAATTCGAAAGGTGTCGAAGTTTAAAGACTGGACATCACACCTGTTTCATTTAATAGGCATGTACTTACCCAGTCAGGGACACTAGCATGAATTACTATGATTCTCAGTTGAGTATGACAGTAGGGAAGTTTGGTGACAAAGTTTCAGCGTTAAAGTCACCATGTTGTCAAGGGCAACTTCCTTCGATTCCAAGAGTAACTTTTAGGGCCTTGACGTCACAAACCATGAGCCCACCAAAATCTACAAATGGGAACGGTTAAATTCAAACTGGCCACTGTTACCAGTTAAATGACGTCAAGCCGCGAAAAGTTACCCTTGGAAACGAGGCAAGTTGCCCTAGGACACAATGTCATGGTAACTTTAGTGCTGAAACTTTGTCACCAAACTTCCCTAGGGTCATACTCAACTGAGAATCATAAGAAGACTGATGACATCACAGCCCGTAAAGTTGTCAATGGATACCATTTGCATTCCCCTTGACAACATCGGGGTTTCGATGACAAAACTTGGGTACCAAACTTCTCTCGGTCCAAACTCAACTCATAATCGTAGTACTAGCGTCACTGACAACTGATTGACGGTGGCATACCCGGTGAAAGGAATACTGACATGTAAGTTGTATACTTAGTTGCTAGCTTTAACCAAAAGTACAGAGAAAATAACAGAAAGCAAGTAAAAAGGAATAAAAACTGGTTTTTTACACGTGTACAAATTAGTTGTTCTTGTTAATTAAGAAATGAGTATCAATGAGCAACTTACCACTGTCGCACAATTGGATGCTGATTGCCGTCAGGTCAAGCAATGGCTTCGTCAACGGAAACAAATGACTCTGCAAATGCGATTTGATGTGATTATTACATTATCAAGTCTCAGGATAAAACGATTATGCACATTAGGATTAATATGTAGAGGGTTTATCCTTATAATTATGCATAATCTGAAAGCAACTTTAAGCTTGGTGATCGAATTCTGTAACTTTATAGTGAGAATTAATTCATCAAATCTAAAATCTTTGGCTTACAAGACCTTGGTTCGACCACTACTCGAATATTCCTCAGCAGCATGGGATCCCTACACCAAAGAAAATGTAAAGAAACTGGAAACGGTACAGAGACATGCAGCTCGGTATGTTTTAAACCAGTACAACTATGTATCAAGTGTTAATGAAATGCTACAGGAATTACAATGGAACACCCTAAAAAGGATAGACTTGTTATGTTCTATAAAATCCACAACGACCAAACTGGAATAGACACTGGGAAATATGTGAAGCCGCTGGGCCGAGTTAGCCGTCATGTCAACAACCTAGCTTATGAGGTCCCATTCGCTTTTACTGATTATTATAAATTCTCCTATTTTCCAAGAACAATAATCAAGTGGAACGCTTTGCCAAATGAGACAGTAAACGCCTCTTCTTTGACGGCATTCACAAACTGCCTTTAATTTAATTCATAATATCATTTATTATTTTTATTTAGTTATCTTTTTATTTATATATCGACCACTGGCCGTTTTCCAATTTGCAAGAATCATCAATTATTGTGATGGAGGCAAATAAACGGTAGATACAGTGTACATTGTAGATGGAGATAGATATATCCGGATCGATATAAAATGTCGACCAATGATATAACTTCCTCAGTCCTGTCGTAAAACGAAATTACTCTGCTTGGTGGTACTTGCGTAATTATTTTCCACAATGAAAGTTAAACGTGTTTTCCTATCCTTCAAATTTTCCAACCACAAACTTCCAATCTGTCCTAACCTGTGTTATCACAAAAATGGCTGACAATCACTTTGAACTGGAAACCTTCATGTTGAAATAAAATGCTGTCCAGTCCTCGTTCCCAGGCTCTCTCGCTTTATGGAAAGAAAAGAAGGGGGTCCCATGCCAGATTTAACATGGTGACCTTTACTCAAGGATTCCACTGCAGCAAACTTGAGGAACAGCAAGAGGTGACTTTATCACACGGTCCCACCGACTCGCCTATAAGGAAGAGGGTGCTCTACGATTCATCGTTGGTGCCTAATTTGACGGGATTTTCTCAAGCTGTGATACCTTCGGGATCATCTGTAGAAAGGCATGTCCACGCATCGAAGTACGAAACCTTCTTTTGTTTGAATGGCCAAAGAAAGCTTATCGTCGGGCAGAATGAGGAGCCTTGTGCACAGTGAAGACCACAAACTGCCTTTAGAGAAGGGATGTTGTATTACAGTGGCTCCAAGGTTCTGGCATTCAGCTCACAATACTGGTGATCAAGATTTGGTAGTTATTTACTTTGACGTAGCCTGTTCCATCTGATTCGTTGATGAATTAATATTTTCATTGAAGGAGCTTTCAATTGGTTTATCGCTAACTTTACAAGTGGTGTGAAGGATGCACATCTTCATTAAAGAGAGTCGGGTGCGCAGGGTTAGAAGTTAGAGCTCGCCCACTTGCCCACACGAGTGTAAATTCAAATCGTACAGTACATGTATGTTGCAGGGATGGCGCAGTGGTGAGAGAACTCGCCTCCCACCAATGTGGCCACGGTTCGATTCCCAGACTCGGCGTCATATGTGGTTTTGTTGGTTCTCTACTCTGCACCAAGAGGTTTTTCTCCGCGTACTCCGGTTTTCGTCTCTCCTCAAAAACCAAAATTTGATTTGATTTGCGTTAACTGTTAATTTCAGTTTACAGTGTCCCCGATTAGTTCTCTACAGCACTAGAAGATTAGACACTTAAATAAGGTTCCTTTCCTTTCCTTTCCTTTTGCCCAGTGTCCGGCCACTAGATGATGTTAATAGGACTGAGTGGAATCCAATTCTGGTCAGTAATGTCGTCATTGGACAACCGCGTAGCGGGAGTTTAATTTGTTTAATCACGAGTATGATTACACACCGAATTGGACTCCACTCAGTCCTGTTACCACTTGATCATAACCTTAACAATTTCCAAAAAAACAAAATGCATTCCTTTTTCACTGTCTAATGTTACAAATTCGTCCACTTTCGAAAATTCTCAGTTTGGTAAGGTAGAGGTAGGTGGTTGTTGCTAAGGTTATTGTGATAAATTCTGTGATTGGGGGATTAAGCTGAGAGCACTTAACATGATTGGCTGATATAACTGCATGTTTAATTACAGGTGTCCGATTACAGTCAAGTGCCCAAATTCACTGTCCGATTACAACCCTACACAATAATTAGTGAAAAATAAAGCAGTTAATGGGCCAATCAAATTTGAAAAAATTGTAATGGTTGCCCCTTACCAAAATTGAAGCATGGTTAGTATACTTTTTGTATACAAAGAGTATACACCGTTTGTACCTCACTGTTGTGGTGTACATATTTAGTATACATCAAATATACATCAAGCAAAATTTCATCTTGCCATTTAAGACTGATGTATACTATTTGTATAAATTATATCACCATTGCATCAGGGTTATGATGTATACTGTGTGTATACTACACATCCTCATTAACTCTGTGATGTATACTCCATGTATACATTACAGCTGCATTAAGACTGTAGTGTATAATTTTTGTATACATTGATTGTCCCAAATACCAAAATGTAACTTAACATCAAGAGTAACGTATACTTCGTGTATACATCTAAGCCATGCGAATTACTTGGTTTTCAACACGAGGTATATTTACTGTCTACATTGCTAAAACTGTCTGAATTTGCAACTGATATTGACGACAATACAATTTTTTCAATGATGCACTTTCATATCATTACCATAAAATCTCAGTTATGAGTAGGTGCATGTGTAAAACATTGATGTTAGGCTCTAGAAATTTTATGTCAAGTTGTAAATGTTAACCAGTCTTACAGCAATTTAGTTAGAAGGCCCCCTTGTAGAACCAGACATATGTAAATGCTATGTAAAGTTTATCACATAACTATGTAGAGCTATATAAAGGCTATTTCCTGCTCCTTACTATGTAATAACTATGTCACTTGCTACATTACATAGTTCAGTCTGTGTAAAGCATATGCCATTACTAATGCAATACTATTTAAAGGTCACATAGCTCTCAAATAGCTATATAAACACTATTGAAAATCTTCAAATACATGTAGTTTTTAAATAGCTATTTTTTGACTATGTTATCTGAAGTCCAAGTATACTTTTCACTTACATACATGTAGTAAATGCATACTATGCTTTTGGTATGTGATTGTAAAGCATAGTTTTCACATAGCACATCAAATGAAGAAATGTTTACATTGCTTTTACATACTGCTATCTATTTTCTATGGCTTCCTATGCATTTGCTATGTATTGGGATGAAATAGCTTTTACATATTGCACCCACATAAACAACCAGGAGTGTAACATTTCCATATACTTTACATACTGCTATCTATTTCCTATGTTAAAGCAAAGGCTTGCTATATAATTTATTTACTATGTCTTGGGGTAAAATAGTTTTTACATAGCACTTACTAAACAAAAAACATGAAAAAACCTTACATAGACTTTATATACTGCTATCTATTGCCTATGTTTTGGACCTGTACAGCACCAACTAAAACAAACCAGGAGTTACGAGTAAAAATTTACATAGCCTCTACATACTGGTATCTATTTCCTATGTAAAAGCAAAGGCCTGCTGTATATATTTACTATGCCTTCGGGTAAAATAGTCTTTACATAGCACTCACTAAAAGAAAAAAAACAGGAATAAAAATCCACATAGACTTTACCTACTACATCTATTTCCTACTGTATGTTATTTAACATAGAAATTAAGCAAATTCCTAGATTTCCAAATCATGCCATCAGCAAAACTCAGTGAGTTGGAACTCTTGGAAGTTTTTGGGAATTGAAAGCTAAAAAGGGCACTGTGGACTACGAATTCCAATCAATAATTCAACTTGAGGGTCACTTGAGTGAGTTGAAATTCTTGAGAATTTTGTGCAATAGCACTGAATGTGCCAGTGAGATAACAATCAAAGTTTAAGTGCCCTTTTAGGATTTGATTTCATCTAGTGCCTTGAAAAAATGACTTCAACTTCAACCTTCAATACATATACAATGTATAACATTAAACAAGGTTTGGTCTTATTCAAAGCATGCCAATGTGAATATATGATATCTTTCGAGTTAATTCACTGTTCGTAATACATGCACTTTGCTTAAAAAATGTCCTTTAAAGGCTCCAAACTTTGAACATAAAATCACTCTGTACACGGAGAAATAAAAAAGAAAGCTTTTATTCCGATGTATTCAATAGATTGTGAGAAATACCGATCAACGGATTACCTTGATCTCTGAGTCTCATAATCGGCCTTATTCCAAAAGGAACATGATGCATTACTCTTGAAAATTACACACTCCAAGTCAGCACTTAATTCTTTCAATGAACTCCAGTATCTTTCGAATCTTGCTCATTTAAAATGAATCCGTAAAAAGATTGTCATCCTCCGCCATCTTGGACAACACGTAAGAGATAGGACTGCAAACTAGTGAGTCCTTTTTCGTTTTGGTCAGCAGTCAGCGGTAACCAGTCGGTAGGTACTTTATATATGATACCCTATAATGTACCGATCCTTAAGTCCTCTATCCGTCCGTTAGCCTCCCTACACATCCCTACCCGTCCATTAGCAGCCTTACACATCCCTAGCTGTCCTTACTCATCCCTACCCGTCCTTTAGCGTCCTTACACATCCCTAGCCGTCCCTTAAACATCCCTAGCCGTCCATTTTCAGACAGAGGAAAAAAAAATTTAAAAACTGAGAAATCTGACGCATTTTTAGACATATAATATATGGCAACCCAGTAATTAATGATTTATACGAACTTTGCCACTTTATCCTGGAAAAGGTTCGGTGGTAACGGGAACAGTGTGAGCTGGCCATTATGATTAATTCATTGTAAAATTTTTTGACAAGATCCTTGGATCCTGCAATAGTTATACATGTAGAATTGTTATAATTAGTAAAATTTGTATGATATTCTTGAATGCTACAGCATTTTTGTACATTATTTTTATTTCACATAATTTTAAAACGAAGAGTATGGTTTCAGTCTAGAATGAGAATAAATTTCTGGCAGCAGTCAGTTATGATGACATTTGTGTTTGCTATTGCTATTGTATTCCTCCATGTTATACGGGCAACCCGAAAACCCGGAATCCGGAATCCGGAATCACAGTACAATACAGAGAGTAAACACTATCCTAAACATTCATAAAAGCTAACCTTAGGCCTAATTAGGCCTAAACAAACGTTTTTAGGCCTAATTAGGCCTAAGGTTAGCTTTTATGAATGTTTAGGATATTGTTTACTCTCTGTATTGTACTGTGATTCCGGATTCCGGATTCCGGATTTTAGGGTTGCCCATGTTATACAAAGGTATACAAAATGTATACCCTGATGCCAACAACACTGACAAAGGCCTCAGTCCTGCAATAAGTATACTTTGTGTATATGTATACAAAATGTATACTTTTTGTGGTGTTGTCTGGTTACAAAATCTGCTAGTGCATTTACTGGTTTTTTTTCTTTGTGAGGTATACCTTTTGTATACTTCAAGTTGTTCCAAATCACTACTACAAAAAGTATACATCAAGGGTATACTAAAAGTATACATGTAGTATACCTCTAGTATACCCAGTGTAGTATACTTCAGGTACATACTGTGTATACTTAAAGTATAGTTTGTTTTGTTAAGGTCTGAGAAAGATCAAACAAGAAACCACAGCACCGCAAATAATTTCATTTCACCGAACACCGTAGCTTGCGAAACACAAACATCGCACATCGTTGGGTTTGCGATCACCGCAACACCGCAACTCTACACTGCATGAATTCCTCGATACATTTGCTTCGTAACTTCCTCCATTTTAAATCTCAGCCAGTGACATGCAATGGGAAAACTAAAGCCTTCTACATTAAGGAAAATTCAAGATACACGGCATTTACTTACTTTCTCGATGTACAAGGAAAGAATAGAGGGCTGTATAGCTCGATCAAACCACAAACAAATAATTTATTACATCCTTGCAGCAAGCTAAATATTCCTATTGCCTTAAAACGTTGCTCTTTACAACGAGTTGAGCCGAAATAATAACCAATTCAAATTTATTTAAAGAGGGATAAGAAATACGGGTGGATTTTTTGCGTCCGTGTGATCAGTCACAACTGAATCACCATGATCATTTAATTCAGTATAATTCAGATAACAGAAATACTGACAGAGTTGTTAGCTTAATCCAAAGTTCATAGAAAGCAACAGGACGCAAGAAGAAAGGAATTAACGAATGAAATGATATATGAAATGAATCATATTATATTGAAGTGCGGATATGAAATCAAGCCAAGCTACGATCTTCGCAGTTATTAACGTAATTTAAGCAATTGCGTAGAGTCGGTAGAGAAGCCTGAAAATTGAGGCCTTCAACGAGGTCACGGGTTAAAACCCCTTTGAAAGTCCCCAATTCTCAGGCTTCTCTACCGAATATAAGCAATTGCTTAAAGTGAGTTCATAACTGTGAGGTTTATAGCTTCATTTAAATAGTAATCAGAACTAGTTTAATAAGCATAAAATGACTTGTTCTTGATATCAGACAATATTAAGAAGCATAAGAAATGACTCTGCCGAATTATGATTGATCAGGTTATCACGTTAGTGACTCTAAATAAAATAGCCCTCTATGAACAAAGCAGCAACTCCAAAGCTATTAGGAAAGGCATTTAAACGACATAAAGAACACCAAATCATTTCATACTCGATCAAACTGTGCAGATTAATGGGGCAGTTCTTTACGTATAGAGATCAAATGACTGTTGTCCAAATACTTGATTGTCTCATTGCTCCAAACGACTGAGGGTTTTGTTTCTCGAGGTTTAAGGTTGTAAAGGGAACGAAAATATATGAAGCTCTAGTCTTGCTTCGCATTAAGTCTGACTTTAAACCCGATGAGTCATAACAGAATCAGAATTCTTTAATGCATTTTCAGGCACTCATTTTTGCTTTGTCAAACCCTCGATTTTGAATCTAACCGGATAAGAAAACTGACACTTAGAACGCTTTCTTTTTGTAGAACTGGCTGGCCAGACCGGTCAGTTTTCAAAGAAAATGCAACAATTTGAAGGAACACTTGCATGATAATCCCTCGCATTTTTCTGGAGGAGTATATATCATCCTTGCGATGTGTTAAGTTGAAGGCGTTGTAGAGTTACTCCTCCCAAATGCCTGGTCTGGCCAGTCATGAGTTCTGTCAAAAATAGAAGGCGTCCTTGCCCCACTTAATCTAACCACAATAGACTTTAATTATTTCTTTTCCCGATGTACAATCAAAGAATGGAAGACAGGATAGTTATATCACACAAAAAAAGTAATCAACTATATACCCACATAGTAGGCTAGAATATTCAATTGGAGTTAACTGAATAGAGTGTAATGTGAAGTGCTGGATTTCTATCCCATATGAACCATGTGAGCGTTAGCCCTACTGATGGAAATGGGCCCACACAAGGACAGAGAAAAACTCTGACAAGGGTGGGAATTGAACCCACGACCTTCGGGTTAGATCTCCGCCGCTCTACCGACTGAGCTACAAGGTCAGACGGGAGCAGGCCGTGGGAAAGTTCCCACGGCCTGCTCCCGTCGTGGAGGTGTAGCAATGGCGTCGTGACTCTGCAATTTCAAATTTACCTGGTTATTCCATTATCACGTCTCTCAGTAAAACATTATGTTGTTGGAAAAGTGTCAACTTTCTTAACACAAATCTGAGTAGAACAAGAGTGTAAAACTGAAATGTTCTTTATGGAACAAAATAAATAAGGCTCTAACTTTGCTTAGCTTTAAAGGGGGATGTGTTACGAAATTTATAATTAGGCAAATTTATTTAGCGACTGGGAACTGGCAACCAAATCAAGCGAAAACGCTTTCTACTTAAAAATTGAAGAAAGGTTTAAATAAAACATCAAATACAAATTAAAGGAGGCAGGGCAAAGGCAAAACTGCAGAAAATTAAAATGGATTGCTATTTGGGTTTTGGAAAACTGTACAGCCTAACAGTTTTATCTTTGTCGTTTGTCACGACTTCTTACTCATTATTTGCTTCAAAACTCCTTCCATTTTGAATCTCAGAACCGGATAAGAAAACTAAAACCTTCTTTATTCTTAAAAAATATCAAGATACATCATTTCTGACTTGCTTTCTCGGTATACAGGGAAAGAATTGAGGGCATGCACTATAGGTCGATCAAACGACAAATAAACATTTTATTACACTCTTGCAGCAAGCTAATATTCCTATTGCCTTGCAACGTCCCTCTTTACAGCTAGTTGAGCAGGAAAAATGAATCTCATTACAAATAACTTAAAGAGGGATGGATCTTTTGCGTGTGGGCGCGACCACTTAATTCAGTTTAATTCAAAAAATATACCTAACTGAAATACTGACAGAGTTGTTAGCTTTGATCCAAAGTACAGAGAAAGCAACAGGAAGCATGTAAAAAGTAATCAACGAATGAAATGATATATGAAATGAATCATATATTGAACCGCAGACATGAAATCAAGTGAAGCTATGATCCTCGCCTTTATTAACGCAATTTCAGCAATTGCGTAGAGTCGGTAGAGAAGCCAAAAAATTCAAGAGTTCAACGAAGTAACGGGTTCAAACCCCGTCGAAGTCTTGAATTTTCAGGTTCCTCGTCCGACTCTTACGGAATTGCTTACATTGCGTTCATAACTGCCGGCGAGGATCAGAGGTTCACGCAAAACTTCATCAGAACTGGTTTATTAAGCATAAAATAACTTTGTTATCGGACAATGTTGAGAAACATCCACTGTCGTTCCAAATGGACATGAAATGGATGCGGACTGATGTGAGGCGAAAAAAGACGACCCTGCCGAATTACGATTGATGATGGTTACGACAACCTCGAGCAACTCCAAAGTTATTAGGGAGAGGAATTTCAATGAGAAACGAAACATAAAGAACACCAAGTCATTTTATACTCGATGAATCTGTGCAAATTATGAGTCAGTTCTTTACGGAACGATGACTGTTTATATCCAAATAGTTGGTTGTTTCATTGCTCCCAGCAACTGACGGTTTAGTCGCGCGAGGTTTAAGGTTGCAAAAGTAACGCAAATATATGAAGCTCTTGTCTTCGCTTTGAGTGTGACTTTAAACCCGATGAGTCATAACAGAATCAGAATGTTTAAATGCATTCTCAGGTATTCATTTTTTGCTTCGTCAAACCCTCCATTTTGATGAATCTAACCGGATAAGAAAACCGAAACTTACTCCACTTCATCTAGACATAAGTGACATAAAATAACTTACTTTCTCGATGTACAAGGAAAGAATACAAGGCAGGATAGTTCTATCACACAACAAATGAATAATTAACTACACACATTAGGCGAGAGAATATTCAATTAAGCTTACCTTGCAATAGTCTCGTTGGAACAGGGTAAGCATCAACAAGGAATCCAGCTACAAATAAATCAATGAATAAGCAATATCGGTAGATTGTTTGCGTGCTTGCTTCAGTCACGAATGACTGTTATTCAAATAGTTGATTGTTTCATTGCTCCAAACGACTGAGGGCTTAGTTTCGCGAGGTTCAAGGTTATTAATTAAGGCTAAGGAACGAAAATATATGAAGCTAGCTCTAGTCTTGCTTCGCTTTAAGTGTAACTTTAAACCCGATGAGTCATAACAGAATCAGAATTCTTCAATGCATTCTCAGACACTCATTTTTTGCTTCGTCAAAACCTCGATTTTGAATCTAACCAGATAAGAAAACTAAACCTTAGAACGATTTCCTTTTGCCAGAACTGGTTGGCTAGACCCAGTCAGTTTGCAAAGAAAACGCAACAATTTGAGGGAAAACTTGTTTGACAATCCCTAGCATTTTTCTCGTGGAGTTTATATCATCCTTGCGATGTGTTAAGTTGAAGGTGTTGTAGATTTAGTCCTTCCAAATGCCTGATCTGGCCAGTCATGAGTTCTGTCAAAAAGGGAAAGCGTCCTTGCTCCACTTCATCTAACCATAAAAGACTTAATTTATTTATTTTCCCGATTTACAAGCAAAGAATAGAAGGCATGATAGTTATATCACACAAAAAAAGTAATCAACTTTATTAAATTCTCAACCTCGGATAATGCATTTCGCGTGCTCTGATTGGTTCACTCAATCTATGTTATCGGCTCATATACCTTAATTTGACCTTATATGGTAAATGATTGCGCTAAGCGTTGCTAAACTAAAATTTTCCTTCCCGGAAAGCGAAATTTCTCTTTGACTAAAGCCAAAAAAGAAAAGAAACTTTTTTTGTGGAAGTTTGGATCAATTCCAACATTTAGAAGTAAGCGAAAAGGCAAGAACAGTTTTTGTGATGAGCCCACGTCTGTCTGACCACAATGTATTACACTACATCGCATCTTAGAAGGCAGGATAGTTATATTACACAAAAAAAGTAATCAACTATATACCTACATAGAAGGCTAAAATATTCAATTACCTTGCAATACTCTCGTTGGATCAGGGTGAGCATTAACGAGGAATTCAGCTACAAATAAATTAATGGATAAGCAATATCGGTAGATTGTTTGCGTGCGTGCTTCAGTCACGATTGAATGACGGTGAACTCTCTACAAAATAAACGCAAAAACAATATTATCATACTTCCTTGCTTTAATACAACATATAGAGAAAACAACAGGAAACAAATGAAAAGTAATCAGAAATCGTTGATTACGCATAAATACCCTAGTTTCGAATTGTGCCGCAACAAAAGAACAGAGTCGAGGTTAAGGGGAATAATTTGCATTTTTCTTTGTTTTGAACAAAACAAAATGCTAATTATTCCTCTGAACCTCGACTCTGTTCTTTTGTTGCTGCACAATTCGAAATTGGTCCATTCCTTGCTCTGATTATTGAAGTGCTACCGTGAGCAAAAAATCATGTCTTGTTTTTCTTTGAATTTCAAAACTATGCCATTTAATAAATTTAACACTAAGTGACCAAGTTTTGAAGCCTTCATATCAAAAAGATCATACACCTGTTTATTTTAACTGGAATTTTCTCATTCGATGGTCCACCATTCCCAACATTGAAATCTTGAGGGTGCTGCTTATCGGTTACTTTCAGGGCTTTTAAATTACATTAAAACAGAAAAAAAACCAAGAGATATGTAATCGGAGCTGGTTTGCATCGCATAAGTAATATATTCATGAGATACGGCCATACGGAGCAATGTGCGACTTACCAGTGTTGATCCAAACGGATGCTTTTCAAAAGCAAAAGTTTCGTGGAGGTGAAGCAATGGCGTCGTGACTCTACAATTTCAAATTTACCTTGTTATTCCATTATCAAGTCTCTCAGTGAAACATTATCTTGTAGGAAAAGTGATAACTCCTTCCATTTTGAATCTCAGAGCCGGATAACAAAACTAAAACCTTCGTTATTCTTAAAAAATTCAAGATGCATCAGTTTTGACTTGCTTTCTCGTGTACAAGGAAAAAATTGCGGGCACGCACTATAGGTCGATCAAACGACAAACAAATATTTAATTACACTCTTGCAGCAAGGTAATATTCCTATTGCCTTGCAACGTCCCTCTTTTCAGCAACAATAGCTGAGCAGGAAAAAAGAAAAAATGAATCTCATTACAAATAAGTTAAAGAGGGATGGTTTTTTTGCGTGCGCGCGTCATCACTTAATTCAGTTTAATTCAGAAAATATACCTAACTGAAATACTGTCAGAGTTGGTCGCTTTGTTCCAAAGTACAGAGAAAGCAACAGGAAGCATGTTAAAAGTAATTAACAAATTAAATGATATATGAAATGAATCATATATTGAACAGCGGGTATGAAATCAAGTGAAGCTATGATCCTCGCAGGCATGAACGCAATTTCAGCAATGGCGTAGAGTCGGTAGAGAAGCCTGAAGAGTCTTCAACGAGGTAACGGGTTCAAACCCCGTTGTAGTCTTGATTTTTCAGGCTCCTCGTCCGACTCTTACGGAATTGCTTACATTGCGTTCATAACCGCCGGCGAGGATCATAGGTTCACTCAAAACTTAATCAGAACTGGTTTATTAAGCATAAAATGACTTTGTTATCGGACAATGTTGAGAAACATCGACCAACTTAATTACCACTGTCGTTCCAATTAGACATGAAATGGATGCGGACTGATGTGAGGCGAAAAAAAACGACCCTGCCGAATTACGATTGATGGTTAAGACATTCTAAAGCAACTCCAAAGTTATTAGGGAGAGGAATTTCAATGAGAGACGAAACATAAAGAACACCAAGTCATTTCATACTTGATGAATCTGTGCAAATTATGAGGCAGTTCTTTGCGGAACGATGACCTTTTATATCCAAATAGTTGGTTGTTTCATTGCTCCCAGCAACTGACGGTTTAGTCTCGCGAGGTTTAAGGTTGCAAAAGGAACCCAAATATATGAAGCTCTAGTCTTGCTTAGCTTTGAGAGTGACTTTAAAGCCGATGAGACATAACAGAATCAGAATTTTTCAATGCATTCTCAGGCACTCATTTTTTGCTTCGTCAAACCCTCCATTTTGATGAATCTAACCGGATAAGAAACTGAAACTTACTCTACTTCATCTAAACATAAGTGACTTAAATTAACTTACTTTTTCGATGTACAAGTAAATAATAGAAGGCAGGATAGTTGTATCAGAGAACAAACAAATAATTAACTACACACATTAGGCGAGAATATTCAATTAAGCTTACCTTGCAATAGTCTCTTTGGAACAGGCATAGAACAGGGTAAGCATCAACAAGGAATCCAGCTACAAATAAATCAATGAATAAGCAATATCGGTAGATTGTTTGCATGCTTGCTTCAGTCACAACTGAATAACCGTGACCGCTTGGGTAACATAACCGTCATAATTCCTTGCTTTAATATAAAGTATAGAGAAAACAACAGGAAGCAAGCGAGTTAATGAATCAGAACTCGAGCATTGCGCATAAATTCCTTGTTCATATCATTGCTACTATGACCAAAAAACCCATTCTTCTTTTTCTTTGCATTTCAAAACTATGTTAACTAAACACTAAGTGCCCCAAGTTGTTAAGTCTTGATTTCAAAAAGTCACCCGTTTATTTTATCTGGAATTTTTCTACTTAATGCTTTGAAATCTTGAGGGAGCTGGTCTAGGAGAAAATGACGTTGACGTCTCCCTGGTTTCAGAATGCAATGCATGTGTACGCGGCTAAATTAATATACAGCGCGAGAGTTGCGGGCTTTCAGACTTTAAAACTCTTCTTTTGCATAATTATGTAATAAGCTGCGTTTACACGCAGAAATTTTAAGCTAGAGAGGTCCCATCGGTCAATTCCAAAACTTACACTCGCAGCATAGATAAAGTGCTACCATGATCAAAAATTCACTTCCCTTTTCCCTTCAGATTTTGAAAGCGTGTTTTCTTGTCACCTAACTGGCAACATTTTGAGCTTCGAATTATATACAAAGGCTGTTTGCTTTAAGTGCGAGTTTTGGATTTCACGGTCCGCCATTACGTTCAAGAGTGACCGATTGGACCTCAGAGGGTTGGATCGAGAATAAGATGACGTCAAAGACTCACTAGCTTAAAATTGCAGTGTGTAAACGCAGCTTATTATACATGCAAAAGAAGAGTTTAAAAGTCTGAAAGCTCAAAACTCCCGTGCTGCATATTAATTTAGGCGCGTGCACACGCATTTCATTTTTAAACTATAGCTAGTGAGTCTTTGACGTCATCTTATCCTCGACCAACCTCTCTCAAGATTTTTAAATTAGTAATGGCGGACCATGAAGTAGGAAAATTCCAGTCAAATAAACAAGTGCCTTTTTGAAATGAAGGCTTAATTAAAACTTCGGTCACTTAAAGTGCAGTTAACATAGTTTTGAAATACAAAGAAAATGAAAGTAAAATTGATTTTTGGTCATAGTAGCACTTTAATAGTAAACAGCCTTTGGATAAAAATCGAAGCTCAAAATTTTGGCAGTCAGTTGTTAGGCAATCACTGTTTCAAAATCTGAAGAAAAAAACCAAGTAATTATTTAATCATAGCAACACTTTAATTAAAATAAGCATTGAGCAGCCATTTGCAAATTACCACTGTCAGTCAAAACGGAGGCTACTTGATGAGACGTGAAGAAATGTCCCTAACGGTGAGAATGCCTCTGCAAGGATGATTTGATTTGTTTATTACATGATAAAGTCTCACGGAGTCAAAAATAGAACTTTCTTTTAAATTATACACAAACTATATTATATTACCTTGCTTGCATACATCAAGGTGCGAAGCTTATTTTTAAATATATTTACAGTGTACAGTTGCACCTACAGTAGGTTTACTAAACTACATTCTTACAATACATCTTTTATACCTACACGCAAACACATACACACATATCTACGTGCTTACAGTATTG
>NC_090893.1:19499902-19512402 GCF_036669925.1 Montipora capricornis
TTTCATTGGCTCGCCGGACACAGGCTATCAGTTCGTGTACCTGCTGTACCTAGTATGGTCAAGGAACGCGTCAGCAATAAAGCATTTTGAAAACATTTTTGCAGGTCTGAGAAAAAAATGGCCGACAAAAGCCGTTTTGTATCAGAATTGACCCAGGCAGATATATAAAATCAACATGGAAGAGTTGTTGATCCTAGAGTTTTTCATAAAAAAAATTATTATACTCGGGCTTCCTGGATATAAAATGATGATAATCAACTCTGCGCGTTATCTATCACTTCATTATCAGCGCGCCATCGTAGAATAATTGTTAATTAACTCGACTTAAATTAACGCGAATTTAATGTAAAACGACTTTATTATAAAGACATAAAAGGAAATTAACGTGATAAAGACACAGTTGGTGGTGACCACTGGGACAAATTTATTCAACACTGGGTGCAAAAAAAAAAAAAAAAGAACCTCTGAACTGAGGCCGCTGGTCAAAAAAAATTCCTCAAATTCCTAATTAATGTAGGGGTTAACGGAAAAAATGAAAGCTTGTACTTTATTTTACCGTTTTTAGGTATCATGAATGTCTGCAAAGGTCTCAAAATTAGGGTTAAAATCACGGAAATTAAGAGCGAGGAAATTAACGCTGCACTTAATTAAAGTCGCCTAAAATAATGCTCAACATACTTCGCGTGACTTATATTAATGCGAATTTTAACGGTTCGCGTGAATTTCATGGAGCGCTAATTTCCTGTAATAAGGTACGAAATATATTTGATTGACAAGTTATCATGTCTTGGCCAATCCAAATTTCCCGTCCGCTGGTGGACAGACTATTCAACATACCTAAGAACTGTAGCAGGCAGGAATTCAAAACCACTAGTCCCCATGCCACTCGCGGCCCACGCGCGCGCGGCCAAAAGCATCGTACTCGCGGGTGTTTAAATAATCCTGCGATAAATAATCCCGCCAGCTACGCAGGCTATGGGAAGAATGGAAAACTAGTTGATTTGCGACTGGTGAAGGGACAGTCCTAGGCAGGTGAATTATGTGATACAATACGAACTCCCCAGTGACCCGAGTGTTTAAATAGTCCTGCGATAAACTAACCCGCCAGCTACGCAGGCTATGGGAAGAGTGGAAAACTAGTTGATTTGCGACGGGTGAAGGGACAGTCTTAGGCAGGTGAATTATGGGATATAATACGAACTGCCCAGTGACCAGCTCCCAAATGGCTTGATAGCTCAGTGACGCAATTGCACGCCGAGTCATTTGCTAAACCTTCTTTCCATCAAATGAAAAGCGCCCATAGTCCATTTCCCAAAAGAAAAATATTAACAATCGTAGAAAAACTGTTGACTGCTTGTTTCAAAAGTCAATAAAATACTCTTCTCTGTAGTTACGGTTGCCAATCTGCGCTCAAGTTGCCATCTGCGACGATTATATCGACGGACAAGAAAATGGACAACTAAATTAATCTCCGCGCAATTCTGTGTAAGTAAGGCTCTGGTCAGTCAGAGTTTTCTTTTCTAAACCACATTAGAGGTTTCATATGTTTATTTACAAAATAAATAGACAATGAATATACGAGTCTTGTACTTGCTTACGATTGTTCATTACACCGACCGTTTGGATTAAGGGGTTTACTACTTAGTATGCACTGATCAATCTATGCATTGATCGCAATCTCCGAACTAGTTTGCAAGACTAAAGAATGAAATATTTCTACTCTTTAAACTTTTAATGCATGTAATTGAGGCCCCTTTTAACGGTCGCATTTCACATGTGCCGAAGCTAATGCAAATGAGCGAAAACAAGAGATTTTTCTCATTTGTATTAGATTCAGCACATGTAAAATGCTATGTTTAAAACGGGCCCTAGAGATCAAGCAACCCTAGTTTCTAACCTTTTGGAAGTTTCCCGAAGAAATTGCGCACAGAGATCGCTTAAATAAATCCTGAAATTGCCCGAGACAAAATTTTATCTTTCAATGCAGACTAATTACGAGGTCAGGTTACCTCCATTTCCTAGATTTTTACATTCTAGAAAACTGCTTCAGAAATCGCCCATTTGTGCCCCTCTGTGGCAATATCTTAGAAAATCCACGTTTCTGAGAAACTTCCTAATTGTTTGATTCTGGAACCTTTTTTTAACAGTTTTTTGAATACAAAAGTTCAAGTCTTAAAACCTCTATGTATATTGTTAGGATATCATGTAATTTCTACTTTCCTAGTTTTTTTAGCTTGTACAAATTTGCCCCAGTAGTCAGCCTTATTATTTTTATTTTGCGTCGGCCTCCTTACAAAATCTCAGGAAGTCTACATTTTAGATCCTTTGAAAAAAGTTGACATTTCTTTGTCTATGGGATTTTTTGTCTCACCTTTTTTCACCTAAAGATCTTTCAACGCATAGTAGATAGAAGATCATGGCATAACACACCATTGACATTTAGCGTTCCCAGTATGAACGAAAAACAGCAGATGCATCATCTTCCCAGCCTTCCTTTACAGCTTATGATAAGTTGAAATGCCTTAATGCTGACAATAATTCAAATAACTGAAGTAAGGAAAATGACATATTGACGCACTACAGTCCAAGAAGAAGTTTTTCCAAGTTTTGGACGCCGTTTCTGAAAAAAAAAATGTAACAAAGAATACAAAGAAAAAAAACCCACCGGGTTAAATCGTGATTAGGAATTTCATTCTGATTGATAAATGATTATAAAGACAATTATTTTTATCCACGAAAGCGTTTGTACATAGATAAGCTTAGTTAATAGCAACAATTCCTATTCAAATACGTATCATTGTGACATGTAGACTATAAGCCTTCAATAGGGAGCTTAAGCTCGCGCGTTTTTGAGAAGAGGACAGCAGCCGGAAGTGACCTGTTTTACCCCTTACTCCGTCTTCACACAACCGCATTTACATTCCTAAGTATCTTCAGAGATGATTAGTATAAATCTGGGAGACACCACTGTCCTGGCAGCCGAAATGTTCTCTCCCGGTTACCGTCCTCGCCTAAAAATGCGAGTGCTTAAGCTCGCTATCTAACCTCACTTTACGCAGGTAACTGGCAATTAGTGATTTCTTTTCAGTCTATTGCAAGGTTCAAACAAATATCTACAAAAACGAAAGTACTCGACCCGGTGAATGCAATCAATATTTATTTCAGTCGCTTGCCAAAGCAGCTCGCAAAAGAACTACATTGGCGACCGATTTTAAAACAATCTCTGTGTGAAGAACTTTTCCTTTTTTCTCTCGACAACTTGCCTATTACAAACCTAAACATCATATTTCTTTTCAGGAATTAAAATTATATTCAAACAGCACTTACCAATCTTTTCGAGTTCTTGTGGCCCAAATTCAAACGTGACATCATCGCCAATTAGAACAAATGGCGCCCAGTATTTTATGGCCGAATACTTCTTTGTCTCCCGAAGAGATTTCATAGCATGGTGAACAGCTAAACTTGCACGTTTTTCATCTGCCAAGTGTTGGTAAAAACTCTTCATGAACAGCAAGGTCGCCTCATTATCAATTGCCCAGAGTGACACCAGAACAGACCGGGCATCAGCACACAAAAATGCTCTGGCTATTCCCACAACACCCTCAGATTTTACCTCTCCTTGACCACTATGACAGCAACTCAGCACAACCAGCTTTGCCTGAAGACGGACTGCATGAACATCGCTCATTGTTAACATGTAATCTTTCTCTTCGGGAATCTGGGATGAGCGATCAGGATTTGGGGACAAAATTATTTCTCCAAATTCGTCATCTCCATGAGCAGCAATGTGAATTAAAGCAACTGACTTCATTCTTTTCAGAACCTCAGCTTTCGTTGCATTTTCGCCAGTGAGAGGCGTGGTCTGAAGAAGTTCTCCGATCATCTCCACCTCTTTTTTCGCGCACGGCAACTGTTTATACATTGGTCCACCGATGCCCCAAGTGATTTTCCTTAAGCACGGATCTCCCACAAGCAACGCTTCACTCTTACTGTTCAAGCCGTCAGGTGCACTGGAGATCACTTTTAAGGTGGTCAGCGAGGGAACAGTACGAATCCTGAGAGATTCACTCAATGCAGAATAAGGAACCAGGCAAAATGGTCCATCAGGAACAAAGATTAAGTCATCACCCTGAAGCAAGTCTGCAATTGGACTGATTAAGACATCATACAAGGGCTGCAAAGTCTTGTCGGAAACGCTCAAAGACTGTAAGGTTTCCTCAACAGCTCCTACATTGCAAGGGAAGTCGCTGCGTTGTCTGTGTACAGAGCGATTCTCGCATCGGACAACAGTCCCTGCGCCAATCAGTCTCAAAGTAGTCTTTATCAGTGAATCAGCACTTCCATATTCGATTTTCTTTTGCCTAAACTCTATTCCGCTTCCTCTTCTCAGAAGCCAAAAATTAATAATGTTCCGTTCAAGTGCCATGAAAACTGTTTGTAAAGGCAAATATTTCATTAGAGCGGAAATAGTTTCCTTCGTCGAAACTGCCGAGGAAGGGCCTTCATCAATGCCAAATGGCACATACAAAATGTCTGTCAAAGCCTGTGCTCGTCCTTGCTCAGCAGCGTACAAAGCCTCATCAACTTCTTCATTCTTCAGAAAGCCTCTCCACAGAGCTGTGTACGCCCCTTGCTTTGTGTCACGAAAGCTTATTTTCCATGCATCCTCTGACTGAAGAAGCCTTGTTTCATCAAAATGTCTTATGCTTCGACGATAAAAATTAACAGCTTCGGACAACGAGCCTGAAAATTCATGAACGCGACCAAGCCAATAGCAAGCGTTTCCCTGGTCTACTGGATCCTCCGTTTCCTTGGATATAGTAAGAAATTGTTCGTGAAAGAAAAGAGCATTTTCAAGCTCACCTCCTTTGTAATAAGCAACACCGAGAAGTGCGTAAGCTTTTGCCTCCCCGGCCCTATCCTCTACTTCTTTCAAAATACTAAGACCTTGTTCGTGGTACTCTATGGCTTGCTTAAAATTGCCCAGACTGCAATAAGCGCTGCCGAGGTTGCAATAGGCTTGACCCTGCGTGGCCCTATCCCCTATTTCTTTCGCGATGCTAAGTTGTTGTTCGAGGTATTCTATGGCTTTCTTCAAATTGTGGAGACAGTGATAATTGTTGCCGATATTACCATTGGCTCTACTCTCTCCGGCCCTGTCCCTTACCTTTCTTGCAATACTAAGATGTTGATAGTGGTAACCTATGGCAAGCTCAAAATTGCCCAGACTGAGATAAGCTTCGCCGAGATTCCCATAGGAAATTCCCTCCCCGTCCCTAGCCCCTACTTCTTTCGAAATACTAAGACTTTGTTCATGGAACTTTATGGCTTGCTTAAAATTGCCCAGACTGCGATAAGCGTTGCCGAGATTGTTATAGGCTGTACCCTCCCCGGCCCTATCCCCTACTTTTTTGGAAATACTAAGATTTTGTTCAAAATACTCTTTGGCTTGCTTAAAATTACCCAGCCTGTAATAAGTGAAGCCAAGATTGCCATAGCCTCTACCCTCCCTGGCCCTATTTCCTACTTCTCTTGAAATACTAAGATGTTGATGGTAGTACTCTCTGGCTTGCTTAAAATTGCCCAGACTGAGATAAGCTTCGCCGAGATTCCCATAGGAAATTCCCTCCCCGTCCCTAGCCCCTACTTCTTCCTTAATACTAAGACTTTGTTCATGGTACTTTATGGCTTGCTTAAACTTGGCCAGACTGCAGTAAGCGTTGCCGAGCTGGCCATAGGCTTCACTCTCCCCGACCCGATCCCCAACTTCTTTCGAAATACTAAGGCTTTGTTCATGGTACTCTATGGCTTGCTCAAAATTGCCCAAATTCCTATAAGCGAGTCCGAGGTTCCCATAAGCTGCTCCCTCCCCGGCCCTATCCCCTACTTCTTTCGAAATACAAAGATCTTTTTCGTGGTGCTTAATGGCTCGCTTGAAATTGCCCAGACTGTGATAAGCGTTGCCGAGATTACCATTAGCTCTACCCTCTCCGGCTCTGTCCCCTACTTCTTTTGCAATACTAAGATCTTGTTTGTGGTACTCTATGGCTTGCTGAAAATATCCCAGACGGTAATAAGCGTTGCCGAGATTACCATTGGCTTTACCCTCTGCGACTCTGGCTGCTACTTCTTTCGCAATACTAAGACATTGTTCGAGGTACTCTATGGCTCGCTTGAAATTGCCCAGACCGTTATAAGCGTTGCCGAGATTCCCATAGGCCATTCCCTCCCCGGCTCTATCCCCTATTTCTGTCGAAATACTAAGAAATTGTTCGTGGTACTTTATGGCTTGCTTGAAATTGCCCAATTCTTCATAAACACAGCCGAGATTACGATTGGCCTTGCCCTCCCCGGCCCTATCCCCTACTTCCTTTGCAATGCTAAGACATTGTTCAGAATACTCTATGGCTCGCTTAAAATTGCCCAGACTACGATAAGCGTTGCCGAGATTACCAATGGCATTGCCCTGCTGTTCCTGATCCCCTACTTCTTTTGCAATACCTAGTTGTTGCTTCAAATACTTTCTGGCTTTTTTAAAATTGCCCAGACTGTAATAAGCGATGCCGAGATTGCCACAGGCTTTTCCCTCTCCAGCACTGAAACCTATTTTCTTAAAAATCCTTAATGCTTCTGTGTAATCCCTCTTGGCCTGTTCAAAATAAGCCAAGCCATAATAATAATCGCCTAATTTCAAATATGCAATGCCCTCCCCGTTTCTGTTTCCCTCTTTTCTGGCAACGCTAAGTTGTTGTATATGTTGCTCAAAAACGTTCATCTTCTTGTCTGCCATTAAAAGAACTCTTGAGAACAAGGAAGGTCGTCTTTGTAAGGGCGCTCCTTGAAAAATACGAAAGAAAGCATGAGAAGTTCAATACAAAGAGACCGCGTGTCATTATAAGTCTAACAAAGACAATTTTCTGCTGTTGGCGTCAAATTCTTTACTTCTTTTATTGAGCCCTTTGTCTGATTTAAACTGGATTTTTAAAGCCAGAATTGACCGTACAAAATAGACGTATTTAAACGGCATAAATTTGTCCCATATCAGACTTAACTCAGTCAAAGTAATACTGTTGTCTTTTGTCGTCATATTTTCCTGATCAAATCAAATTGCTCGCGTGATACCACCTCTTAAAGGTATCTTTGTGTAGTTTTCAGTTATGGTAATTTAATAGACATTACTACCACATTAAGCAATCAATTTCACGAAAAATATTTTAGGTTAGTCTGTAAAATGAAGAAGAGAAATCCACAAAGCAGACTCTTAACCTCAAGATAGGGTTAATAGATAAAACAAACTCTGTGTGAAATTAAAACTTGAAATTCAAAAACAGCCAATCGACTTCATCAAGTAGTAGGGATAAAAAATATTTGGTCGCATCAGTTTTTCCATGGATTTAGAATAGTCTTTTCTTCTTCCTTTCTTACATCGGCACGAGGGGATCGGGTAGAGGTCTATCACTGGACCAGAAACTACCTTGCTCTATCCCCGAATATTCTCAGCCATTTTTATGAGCCTGATGGTGTCATACTCAGCTTTTGTTTACTTTCGGATTGTTTGGGTTTGCCTCATGGAACCAGTGTTTCATTTTGCACCATAGGATTTCTTTAGTTTTCTCGAACTACTCCTTCCCATATCTTTTACCAACGGAGATTATAGTGCATATATATATTTTTTATATTTACTATTCCTATCTTTTTTTCTTTTCTGCCTCAACAGCAGTTCCTTAACAAAAAAAATTCTGTTTACAGACTAACACTAACTTTTGGTTAAGACTTTCCCACAACTCACCATCCACACACAGAATATTCCCCCCAGTTGCCCACTTTACTAGAGATTATTGTTTCAGTTAGTGGAGAGGAACGCCTTCCTAAAAGGGGATTCTTGCTACGGCATCATACTCATGCCACAAAAGTTTTTAGTCTACTGCTGACTTTAACTTAAAAATGCATTAGTAATTATGAGCTTAAAAACCTAACCCTAACCCGATAAAACACTTCTCATTAGAATTCTTTAGATAGAGAATAGTATTAAGGCCCTGCTTATTTTTCTGTGTGCTAATAGCTAAAAGTCCATGTATAAGCCGAACCCCTAATTTGGATGCTCGAATTAAAAAAAGAAAAATAGGAGACAACAAATTTTGAATTTCCAATGAAGTTCTACATGTAAACAAACAAGGACAAACAATTATTGTTCCAAAACACTGACACGGTGGTTGTTGTGAGCTTTCATATCAATTAAGTCTTTACGTAGCGAAATTTCACTTGTCATAACTTTATCTTCTGAGTTTATTATAAAAATAAAAATAAAAAACTTAAGATGCTCTCTGAGCACGATTTTTTTTTCAATATCAGTTTTTATATCACTTTGAAACGCTCTTAAATACGCACGAGTGCTTAGTAGCTAAGCTTATAGTTTGAAATGTGGAGAGGAGTCTGGGCATCACAATGAAACAGTCGGCCATTTGGCTCGCGAGTACTCACGAATATCTTGGTATTTTCTCGCACGTAGCGGAAAAATATCCGTCAAAGTGACAGGAAGCAGGCGTCAAACAGCTTTGTGGAGGAATGGAGATTTCCTGTAGGTTGGTGTTCAGTTGTTCGAGTAAAGTGAATAGAAAATTAATCGCTTGAAAGAACTCTTGGAGAACAAGAATCGCAAATGAACGCAATGAGCGGCTCCAGTCGTTCAGGAGCCACCATTCATGAAAAAGGCAATCATCAGCAACATGCTTCCAGTTTGTTAAATATTTATTCAGTGACATATCGAGAAGTTTAACTTCTCAGGTGTTTCCATAGATAAGACGCACCCTCGATTTTTTTTTTCTTTTTAATTTTGAAAAAAAAGGTGCGGCCTTTACATGGACTTTTACGGTATCTATGTCACAATTTGAACTTTTGCTTTATCGGGTTTAAAACACTTGGCTATGTCTCTTGTTCTTAAACCGGATAAAACACGGCTGCTCGTATTTTAGACAGTACTTCATTAAGTAGCACAGATCATACCATGACTGGCAAAAGCCATGCCGAATTGTTGTTCAACAGGAAGATGAGAGAGAAGTTGCAGGAACTGCATGTTGATTGCCACTTACACACCTAGAAACTCAGGAAAGACATGCAGATGTAAAACCAAAGACCAAAGAACATGCAGATAAGGTATTCAAGTGGGTGATCAAGTACTGGTGAGACAAGAGAAGAACAATATGTCTTCCACACCATTCCAAGCTATCAGAAAGACCAGCAACAGTGTTACTGTGGATGAAGATCCGAGTTGGACTCAATACTCGAGAAATACCTCCCATGTAAAAACCTTATGGGAGATGATTCCACCCCTACTCTAGAAGCATCACCAGTAAGAGCGGAGAAGACTACAGCACATGCCACAACCCCTTGCAAGCTATGGGTGAACCAACCACAGCAATACCCTCGACACCATTAAGTGTACCTCAGACTAGGAATGCACCATTAGCACAAGCAAGTGCGGAGAATAGGGACAAAGCAGTTCTTATCCGCAGGAATATTGTGGCCAACCGGACAACAGTGCCACCCACGTCAGTCCTTCCAGCTCCACCAAGGTGTAAAACACCCTAACGCCAGCCAAGACTACCGCAGCGATACAAGAACTTTGTGTTGGAATAACACACTAGCCATTATCTATGCCCTTGATTGAATGGATGTCAACTTTTCCATTTAACCATTTGGGAACTTTTGGTTTTTAGATGGCACTTCCACAGAAGATCTATCCATAGAAGATTTCATCTATAACCCGCACTTTAGTACAAATTTTGGGGGTACTCTTCACAACAACGACGTGAAGTCACCAAATCTGAGGCTTTGATGACAACGCGAGCTTAAAAATGTGAATCTCTCATTTTCTATTAATTGTTTTTTACTCTGAAACGGCTCGTACCGTTTTATTTTTAGAATGCTTCGGCCACATTGCACGACGTGAACGACATGAAATAATCGCGAAAAACTTATGATATTGCAAAGTTATATTTTGAGGTGCCGTTTACGTCGACGTTGGCGTCGTAGATCTTAGGGAGTTTAAGAAACCACGACGGCTACAGCGACGAAAACGTCACTTCAAAATATAACTTTGAGCTATTCAAGTATTTTATCATTATTCCATCTTGTATATATTACAAAATATGGGTGAAGTGTCCTATAACTGATGATGCATTGTTCTACGTATACGCTCACGTTGTCGCCAAATCCTAAAATTTGGTGATTTCACGTTGTTGTTTTGTGGAATACGGCAAAGAAATGCACAGTAAGCACAAATATTTTCCCTTTTAAACTTTTTTTTTGCATATTTTTGCGGTGGTCTGCATAACAACGACGTGGAAACTCTAAATTTGACTGGGTTTTGATGACAACGTGAGCATACAAATGTGAAACGTTCACCCCACATTTGTACTCTTAAATGTGCCAAATTACTCCTAGGACACTTCGTCCACGTTGTGACTTGAGCGAGACGGAGTTATCGCGAAAGAGGTAACAGTA
The DNA here is from genome assembly GCF_036669925.1 of Montipora capricornis. Taxonomy (NCBI): domain Eukaryota; kingdom Metazoa; phylum Cnidaria; class Anthozoa; order Scleractinia; family Acroporidae; genus Montipora; species Montipora capricornis. The sequence continues at coordinate 19,510,406 of NC_090893.1, forward strand.
ATACAAAGTTATATTTTCATTTTGTACATTTTCGTAATGTACATCAGTCTTAAAGTCCCTGATTCGGAAACTTAAGCGCGTGACGTTTGTATTGCGTAGTATATTTTGACTATTGGAGAAGCTTGATTTAAAAATCTATATTAGACTACTGTCCTGGCATGAGAAAGTTCACTTTTGATCTCCTTTTGCGGCTCAAAAACATCTCATGTTCCTTAATGTGATTTAATTCATGCAGCAATAGCTTTTTAGATGTAGACCAGGAAGTTATGAATGTCTTAACATTTTTGTCCAGGTTTCTTGGGGGTTTACTTCAGGGCTTCTAAAGTTCATTAAAAGATAGAACAAAAAAAAGACATACTCTCCTTTTTTGTAAGAACCGTTTTTTTATAAGAACGTTGTGGCTGAGAGTCGATTAAAAACGCTTCTATTTTGTTCATTTGTATTTTAAATGAAAGTATAAAATAACGTAAATAATTGAATCCAAATACTTAAGGACATATTTTGTATAAAATAACAATCATGATACACATCTCAGTTTGTAATATTGAGCAGTTCTGATTTTTAATCGTTTCAAAATAACTTCAACATCAAAGTCATCAGATGTATCATCAAAGAAGTTGGCCTTGTATGTTGGAGTATTTAATGGTACCAGTAAACGACGCTGGTCATGTCCACATTGATTTATTGAAATACTATACCATGTAAAGTTAACAACATCTTAAAAGCGTTTTCAGCTTCTCCAAAATCAGAGGTTCTTACTAAAAAAGAGTATATGTAATGGGAGCTGTTTTGCATTACCTGCGTCATATTTTCATAAGATACCATAATAAATAATAAACACCATTGCAATAAGTCAAGGGATAAGCGTCGGTGAAAACAAGGAACTAAGCAGGAAGCACCTAAAAGATCGAAAACGAAGGACGTTAGGTCGAAAACGAAGCACTGACAACTCGAAAACGAAGCACCCTATTTTTCCATTGGAGGATCGCTTTGACCAGAGTAATCCAAAGTTTTAGGCTTCACAGCAGGTGCCTTAAACGCCATATTTAACGTTAACACCCACGGAACCGAAAACCTTAGCGCATCTTACAACTCTGCTTCCAGCAAATGAAGCGTGTATTACTAACTGAATGACTTGTTCTAAAATAATGAAGGGTGAATGGGAACAGGTATTGGGAAACGGGGAATCACTAAAATAGGGAGTCTCTAAAAGGGAGAATTACTAAAGTATTGAATCTCTAAAAAGGGGGAAGTTTTTTTGGGAAACGATTTGTCACAGACACAAATCACTGTTGAGAGATTAAAACACTCAGTCTACCGACCAGAAAGTGTTGCTAGAAAACGATTGACGATACATGTAAACATTAGTGGTTCTTAACGTATTTACCAGGCAAACGATCCGTGTTGTTCCCGCAAAAATTAACACATTAAGGCTCGCGACAGTATTGTGTCCTGAAGAGGTTGTTGTTTAGAAAGAACCAATCTTGAACACAACTTTGGATTGAAGAAAAAGGCCACAAGTTATCGTATTTTGCTGGATTTTTGAGACCGTCAGTTTCACCTCTTTCAAAGTGTTAGTAAACTTTCGAATAAATTATCGCAATATAGGAAACTCTTATATATGCAACACCATTATTGGTAGCTGCATCGTTGGGGATACGCTGAGCATTTCAAAATTCTAATTTTGTTATCAGAAGAATTCGCTACACAAATTTTCCGGCAGTCGATGTACCTATCATTAATTATACCGTGACACCGTTTCATTTCCTTCATCCAGTCAGATTTTAACATTTCTTAGTATTCATTTGGTCATTTAATCCTATAATCTAGATCAAGGACATCTAAATAAAGTGACTGTGCAACATCAGTCGCTATTTACGTTACTCAAGACTAAAAAACTTCATCCCTCGTAGTACGTTACATTTTTGAAAAACGGTGGCCACGTTGGGGTAAAAATTGACCTTGCGTTTCCTTTAGTCTCTATTTCGAATGGTACA
>NC_090893.1:19514902-19517402 GCF_036669925.1 Montipora capricornis
TACATGATGAACGTTTTTGATATGCAAATTGGAAGGAAGGAGCAGTTTTGGTCGAAACAGATGTTTTTCAGAAGCAAATGTTTCGCGTGAGGTCAAGCAATGGCTTCGTGACTCTGACATTTTAATTTTACGTGGTTATTCCATTATCAAGTCTCTCGGTGAAACATTATCTTGTAGGAAAAGTGTTAAATTTCTTAACACAAATCTTAGTAGATCTGGCCGGAGCAGAAAATTGCAAAGTTCAACAGCCGGAAATTTAACAAATTAAATGGAACAGGAATGTAGAACAAGAAGTCATTTCATAGTTGAACAAACTGTGCAAGTTAATGACGCTAGTCAGCACGGAAAATAAAAATACATTGTATCTACTTAAAACATTGAAGGAAGCTCTAAATAAAACATCAAATACAAATTAAAGGAGGCAGGGTAAAGGCCAAACTGAAGACTAAAGTGGATTGGAAATTGGGTTTTTGAAAACTTCAACCAACAGCTTTTCATAGTTTATCTTTATTGTTTGTAACTTAGATTCTGTATGTTCGACAGACTTTTTTTTGTCAGGAATTCTTACTCATTATAACTAATCATTTGCTTCGTAACTCCCTTCATTTGGAATCTCAGGCGATAAGAAAACTAAAACTCCCTATCTCCATTTAGGAAAAACTCAAGATACATCATTTCTTTACTTTGTCGATGTACAAGGAAAGAATACAGGGTAGTATAGATCGATCAAACAACAAAAAAAAATACTTATTTACTACAACCTTGCCTCAATTTAATATTACTAATTACCTTGCAATGCTCCCCTTTGCAACCAGTTGAGCAGGAATAATAAACACCACGCGGCAAATAAGTTAAGGAATAAGCGGTGAATTTTCAGCGTGCGTGCGTCAGTCACAACGTACTGAATGGGTAATATCGAAAACGAGGAACTAAGCAGCAAGCACCCAAAAGATCGAAAACGAAGGACCCTAAGTCGAAAGCGAAGCATCGCAGGTCGAAAACGAAGAACTCACAACTCGAAAACGAAGCATCCCATTTTCCATTGGTAGATCGCTTTTGTATGGCCTTGTAACTTTTCCATGATCCTACAGAAATAGAAAATCATCACCCCCTCTCCTTGCTAAGTGTACCCAACAAGATTTTAGAATCATGTGTAGCGCACATAATTGTGAAACATGTTTTCTCGGACAACGAAGCGCTCGTCACGGACAACCACTGCGCCTACCAAAAAGAGAGATTGACAGAGCTATTACTTACTCATTATTACACCTGACTGAAACTTGGCGACGAGCAATTGATAACAAACTAGTCGTGGGTACCGTATTCATAGAGTTTCAGAAGGCGTTTGATTGCGTTTGAGCACAACTTCGGAATTATGGGAAACTTACCGTCTGGCAAAGCTAATTAAGAGATCATCTTTCTGAATGGGAACAGTACACTGTAATTAATGGTGTACTCTCTGAGAATTCCAAAGTGGCACGGGCTACCACACAAGCGATCTAGCGAAAGCTAAGTGGGGCTCTTTATTCGACCCTTATAAGGTCAAAACAGCCACCTTAATTTACAAAATTTATAATCACACAACTTCAACCTGCTTGGAACATTTTTTCTAAACGAAAGAGTCTAAGTGTGACTTCATTATCAACATCGTGTTAGCGTACAACGTTTTGAAACTTATGATACAGTAAAAACAGCAAAAACGTTTATCATGACCAATTTTTAAAAAAGTTAAAATTACAGTGCCAGTGCAAAATTGTGCAAAACATTCGTTTTAGCCTCTAAATAACACGTTTTATAAAACGTTTTGAAACTTATGATATGATCAACTCTATATCATACAGGGGATCCATTGTGGAATCTTTTAGAACCATCCGCTGTCAGCGCCAGAGATTATGTTAAAAGGGCAAAACGCGCTCAGAAACTTGAACTTTAGTTAAGAGACGCCGCAAATTGGTTCCCAAATTGACAGTGATTTCGTCTTCCCATAAGCTATATTAGCTTTAAAACCCATCGTGTTTAAATAAAACAGGTTTTTGTTGGTGTTACTAGCTACTCTTGCTTCAACTTGTCAGTGGTGTGGTTTCTTGCTAACCGTTTTAATGCTGCAACGCCTCCGCTAAAGGTAGCTTATCGTGACACGAGCCGACGCCCCACCTTCAAGCGTTTAGCCGGTCTGGAAGACCGGGCAACGCGCCTCGGCGTGTTACCTCACCTATCATGTAAACGTGAAGTTGAAAAAACAAAAGTTTATGTAGACAGGTGGGTTACCTCACTTCCATGTAAACATGCCCTCATAGGGCCCCTTTCTAACAAAAAAAAAATGACTACAAGATAAGAGGGATATTTTTTCTGATGGTCATTCTGGGATACTCGGAAAAAAATCCGAGTGTTCCTTTGTAGAAATCGAAAGCACGACCTTCCTTCCGGTGACTAGTTCGGATGCTCTATCACTGAGCTATAGGAGACTCATGGGAACGAGGGCATGGCACTAGTTTCAGCT
>NC_090893.1:19522402-19532402 GCF_036669925.1 Montipora capricornis
TTGTATTTTTTTAATTTTTTATTAACCTGTTAACATTTTTTACACGGCCCCATAGGCTATATTAGCTTTAAAACCCATCGTGTTTAAATAAAACGGGCTGTTTTTGTTGTCGTTACTAGCTACTCTTGCTTCAACCTTTGGGTGGTGTGGGTGGCTACTAACCCTTTTAATGCTACAACGCCTCCGCTAAAGGCAGCTTATCGTGACACGAGCCGACGCGGGTTGGCGGGTTACCCCACCTTCAAGTGTTTACATGAAAAAACGCGACCGGTACCCCGGCTGGGCGGGTTAGCCGGTCTGGAAGATCGCCCAGCAACCCGCCTCAGCGGGCTACCTCACCTATCGTGTAAACGTGAGGCTGAAAAATAAACGTTTATGTAGACAGGTGGGTTACCCCACCTCCATGTAAACATGCCTTCAAAGGTCAGCTTTCTAACAAAAAGAAATGACTACAAGATAAGAGGGATATTTTTTCTGATGGTCACTCGGGGATACTCGGAAAAAGATCCGAGTGTTCCTTTGTAGAAGTCGAACGCACGACCTTCCTTCCGGTGACTAGTTCGGATGCTATATCACTGAGCTATAGGAGACTCATGGGAACGAGGGAATGGCACTAGTTTCAGCTGACAATTGTCCTGCTATACTGCTAGGAATGAAATTGTAGAAATGGTGAATTCTCACTTTCGGTCATTTCTAACAGATGTTTCTTTTCTCACCACATGGTCGCAATCTTTATTTTCTTTAACGACTTGCCTTTTTTTACTACTCGTAAATAATAGAATTCATGGACAGTACTAAAAGTGATTGCGTTTCTTCCCCATTTATTGTAATGTCTTCCGATTTGAGGGGTGTAGTCCTCTTAATATCTGAGTTCCCCGGGGACGGAACTGTTAGTTGCGGCCCCCATTTCCCCACAAAGGGGCCGGAACCCGGACCTGAAAACAAAGGCAGCCGTAAGTTACAGCACCGCCTGAAACAAGGTTAGCAAGATATTTGTCACATCGCCAGATCTTTGAATTGCAAGCAACATAAACAAACAGGTTTATTGTAGACTAAGGCTCGCTGAACTGGCCAGTCAACTATCTGAGGGATAGAAAAAGACTTAGAAGTGAACCCAATGCTTGGAGGAAGTAATGATCGTTTGTGAAACCGAATCAAATAGGTTTTTGTTGTTGATAACGAGGGAACAATGAGACAGTCCTCTGGTATTTCAATTGCATCTGACAAGAAAGGTCAATGAGATCACATTTGCCAGGATGACGAAATGCACTTCAATAACAGAATCTGTTAAGGACGGTGCCTACTATTGTTATTGCGCACACGTTCTGCGCATCTCGAGATACTCGGATTTCCTATCGGTGATACTTACTAATAGAGGGATATTTTTGCGCGGTTTAAAATTAAGCCGAGAAAGTAGATCTTAACAAGAGTTATTGAAATCCAAAAAGAAATTGGGGGTAACCACGCATTTTTCAAAGATAATTCATGAATAATATTGGTAAAAAGCCTTAAAATACAAAGCAATGTATGGCGTTCTTTCTCAAATTGAAGCTTAATTATCTCTCAAAAATGCATGGTTACCCTCAATTTTCGTTTTGGATTCCAAGAGTACTTACTCTTCCTGTACAATCATAAACCGGGGCAAAAATGTCTTTAATCAGTAGGCACGTCCTTAAATTGCCGTTTTCAAAATCGATCGAGAGGCTGCGACCATCTGCATCACAGCAGAAATCGAAAGAGAGAAGTGATGCTCGTGCTTATCTGAACAATTTAAGCAATTGTCTCTAACAGACACCTAAAAACTTCAGGTGGTTTTCGACGGGATTCGAACCTATGATTTCTGCGTGGCTGGTGCAATGCTCTGCCAACTGAGCTATTAAGCCACTCATTGGAAGAAGGTCAATTTGTTGAGCTTTGTGTGTTTTCGCGGCGAGTGAATAGATATCAGGGACCTTAAGATTCTAGAACGCGAACGAGAACGAATAATTTATAACCCGCACGATTAATCTTACTCTTTGTTAGCAGTATAGGTTGCTCAGTTATTCTTATTGCTGGTAACTGGGCCTTTTTGCTGATCAAAAAATGCCAAAACTGCTACCATGTTGTTGCAAAACCGGCACACTTTTTCTTGTTGCCTTAATTTTTTTTTTAGCTTTATAATTTTAAGGCCGTCAAGTTTGTCATTTCTGTGCTTGGCAATGTTAAGATTTTTTGCAAAAAAGGCATGCTAAAAGGGTGCTTTTGCGTTGGGAGACTGGGTACTAGTCAAAAAACACGTTTATTACCAAAATAGACAAAATATTTCAAAGTTGCCAAGCACAGTTTTTTAGTTGCTTCTATTTTGTGTCTTTTTGGAATAGTAGAGTCAAACAACGCTAGCTAAAAAGTGTGCCCATTTTTGTTCAAAGAATTTTTCAATCTTTTGGGAGCTGTAGGGACACGTGACCTAATTTGCATAACTTTAGTCCATTGTGAAGCATCGTTTTTGGTGGTGTGAAATATGATCGGGTATTTTCTGCGTTATGATACTCCTTTTGTGTTATTGACCACCCCGCTTGTTTTTGTGAGAGAATGCAAATTGACCCATGCCTTAATTCACCTGAGTGTACAATAGCCATACCCCAAGTACTATTACTGCCAACCCCTGTCTACAAGTCCTGCTTACAATTTTTCTTTTTACTGGGTTGCTAAACCCAGTCGGAGTCTGCGTTTCATTTCTCCGTTTTTTTTTCCGTGTCATGAAAAGTCTTTCCTGTCCCTGCCCTGCTAAGTAATGTCATGGTGTGTAGAGTATTCTGCGCGTATGTTTGGTAAATTTGAGAGGGTACTTACTAATGCATAGATTTTATCCAGTGGTCACAGTAGAATATTTAACTTCACCTGCAATGGCGTCGAAAGTCATTATAACGTGAATAGCGTTTTAGTGGATCTTTTAAAATAAAGGATACCCTTATGGAGCTCAATAATGGAAAAGTCAATCAGATAAACAAGACAGGCGGCGAAAAGTAAATATCTGGAATCTTCAAACCGACGAGTAATGGTCTTCGACAGCAATTGCATCTTTTGCCGCCGGATATCATCAGATGAGCTTTGTTTCTAATGTTGTTTGTCTAACTGTGGTGTTATATACAAGACTGAAACCAAATGGCAAATAATAGGAATCGAACGCCTTGAATGCATCACATTGTTTACTGAAGTTTCATCTCAGTTGTCTGGGAATTTGCAATTATTTTGTACTCAACTCTGCACAGTCTTCAGGAAAAAAATAATTAGAAATGTGACAGCCAAGAATTATTTTGAAAGAAAGCTTGTCGTCTATTTTGTGCTTCATTATTCAAGGGAAAGGTTCCCGTGTTACGCATGAGAATTCGACGAAGAGGTAAATGAGACTAAATTTGTTGCGTGCGTTGCTATTTTTGTGATTTGATGGTTGTGCAAATTTTGACAGAGAATATTAAATTACGAAAAAATATCTACCAATAGACCGTTAAAAAATCTTTATTTTTAACGGTTTTTTGAACATAAAAGTCGCAACGCTTGACGAGAAATAATGTTTTTGTTAATATTTGAAAGAAGAAGAATTTCGCTAGAATCGGGACGCGGTGAAAATGAGTTAACAAATTTGCATACGTGCGTTGAAATGTGATACGCGAGGCGACAGAAATTTTATTTCTCTGACAAATGATTGTAGTGTAAAATGAAGTTTATTTGGGAACCCAACAATATTTCTTTAACTTCCTGGTTAATCCAATTTATTGCTACGACTTGCTAGTACGAAGATTGTTTACATGAAACTCACGCTTTTTGCGAATTTTGAGTGTCATGAAATTACATCATTTGCGTAACAATATATCCCTTTACTCTAACCCAAAAACATTCAGATAGTAACTAAGTTCATATTTATTAACCATTTCTTCTGCTTTTGTGCTTGTCAGCATTGTGATTTACGATAATTCGCAAGTCTGTTCTTGTATCTCATAGATGTTCAGATTTTCAATTACGTGGCCGCTCAACCTCTCGATTGTGTAAATAGTTCACCCTGAAGTGAAAAAAAAAAAACGTTCTCAGGAACCCGAAAAAGAAGGCTTCCCGACCCGACAGATGAAATGTAAATATTCAGTTAAATATTGCAACAAAATTAAAAAACCAAAGACGCTGTTTTGCTCTGGAAACGACGAAAGCCGTAGTTCATGCAGTTGACACAAGATGATCAAATGCACCTTTATGGTTGTCTAGCACGTAATCAATTCCTTCCTTTTGACAAAACATCATAAAAGTCAGAGACTGCAGACATTTTCGTTTTTTTACGATCGATTGTAATTAAGGTCTTTTCTGGTGCAAACGTAAAGCCAAATAATGTTTTGACCTGGCATCAGATTAGACTAACAAGAAGAGGAATTATGAAGCGGAAACAACATCTTCAGTCCTTTCTTAGTGTGTGCAATAAACGTTTGCTTAGTGCAACTGCAAGAAATGCATGACATGCTGGAAAACGTCCGTCAGAGCAATTTGCAGTTAGTTTTTTGCAGACTATTTATTTAAAGAAGAAACGAGTGAATTTTACTCAAGAGCATGTTTTGTTATCTTTAAACTGAATTTATTACCAAAGCTTAAAAACTAAAAGACCTCAAAATTGGACAGGACATTACAAAATAATTAAAGGTGTGAACGGGTAAGCCAAAGGGCCTCTGCTGGTGCGACATGTGGGTGACCCTCAAATGGTCTTAATGACCCCCCACTTAAAAAAAATTAACTGGAACGCTGTAGTTCAATACCACCCAATTCAGTGCCTTCTGTTTTTGTGTAATACGTATCACGGGCAACCCAGTATACGCTTCAGCTTGCGTCTAGTTACAGTTTGTCTTACATTTCTGCTAGAGTACAGTTCGGACCACTGCCCTTGATGTATCGTCCGATTAGTATCCCAGAGCTTTCTCCACTGAGCTACCGAGAACTGGTTACCAATCCCATCCATAAATGTTGATACGAATAATTGTTATTGCGTCCCACACTTCCCTCGGATAACATTCGTAGTAATTTGCATAATCATAAGCGGGCAAATGTAAAAAAATTGACCGAATGCAAAAATGGCCGCCAACAAATTATTCTTTTGTCTTTGTGTTAATTAGCCTAACTAGCCTCGTTTTACAGCCCAAATTCTTTCAATTTTACGCGTGTGACCGAGGCTAGTTAGGCTAATTAACCGTCAAAGACAAAAGAATAATTTGTTGGCGGCCATTTTTGCATTCGGTCAATAGCCTGCAATGCACTATACTTCATTGTAATTTTTGCATTGAACGTAAAGAAAAAAGACCATAATAGGTTCTGAGGACAAAGACAAAGGAAAGTGGGTGATATGCAAATATTTTTTACATTAATTCCAACGTGTTTCTATTGTTTTTGCCCTAATTTCCTCACTATGAAGCTGAATATTTGATATTTCGAAAATGGCCTATTTGTCCTGAAATCCCAGGAGTCATGTCAGAATATTCATAAAAAGCGAACAGGGCTTATTTTTCATCACAATCTCCTACGAACTACGGCTTCAACCTGCGACGATTCCACTCCAAATTGTGTAGCCAAATGGAATTTCTTTTTGCGCTGGACAGCCTTAAAGTTTAAACAACAGCAAAAGACCAGTAAATCTGAAATTACTTTATTCGTAGACGACAATTTCTAAAAGACAGAACACTGGGTGAAACAGAACTTTGCTGCCAAAAGGTTATTAACCTCTTTGTGAGCTTATGTCGACTGTATGCGGAACACAAACCAATTACCAGTAGAGTCAAAGAGGTAACCAAACCATTACAAGCACCGTCATTTTTGTCAAAGCTGGAGATTGACTTGATGTACGGAATTTACCGTGCACATGTCGAAATCCTCACAAGTGGGCCAGAGACGCCAGAGACCCCAGAGACCCAGAACCCCACCTTGAGTTTTCAATCAATATCTGAGGTTATGGCCTGACGTCACTGGTGCGTTTTACACCGCACATAAGCCGATTAATCTTATCATCATACAAATTAAAGTTCGTCAATTCACATCCCCTACACGCAAAACCAGCAGATGAAGTTCTCGATTCTGCAAAGAATTACTGCTATTCCTATGCATATGGATACCCGAAAAGAGTCCTTACAGACAATGAAGGTGATCATGAATTTTGCAATGCGAAACTCAAATCATTTTGCGAGGAAACTCAAATCAAGCTGTCCCATGGAGTGGCAAGAACTCCAACCACAACAAAACATGGAAAGAAAATATGAGGTCAATAATTATGGGGTCAAATAACATGAACATTGAAAGATGGTGTGAGTACACTGAAATGCAGGCTTCATATACTATGAACATCCCTCTCCACAGGGCAATAAATACAACACCATATACGAAGCAGTTTTCGGAATAACGGCCCACCGTGAGAACCACCAGAACACTGATGAAAACTCATTAAATGTAAAGGGGAAGCCACTGAGCTATGTAGCTTCTGGTAAAAACACTTTAGACAATGATCAGTGTGAAACTGTTGAAAGAGCAGCCAAACGCCACAAGATAAGTGAACGACACTGTCAATGCAATGAAGAAATGGTAAAACAAACCAGACAACCAAGGAAGGAACCTTTCAAGATCGATGACATGGTTGCAATCCAAATTAGTCTGAAGTGTCAGCCGTCTCCTCGCGAGACGGCTGACACTTCAGACTACAATCCAAATAGACAGGGTAGACAAAACGAGTCCTGTACACCCGAAATTGCTGTTAGGCAAAATAATGGAGATTAGGAAAGGCTATGCTAAAATAGTTACTCCACAAGGAATCATCTAAAGGCTTATTTAATTTTCTAGGTTATATCCTTGCACTTCGAGCAATGTGACAGTCGATTATTGCGAAGAAATTTCGCACACAGCTGCTTGCAAGCAAGCTAACAATACTTGTCGGTAGCATTTGTTCAGTTTGCAAAGAAATGAAGTAACAACACTTTGTTTTGACTGCATCTTTATTTCTTGTATTCAGATTATATTTGAAACATAAAATGCATCTATACATTTGGTTACTTTTGTGGACAGTGTCTGTTACCCAAACCGCATTACTTAGTTAACCAGTCAGAAATCCACTTATGAGGCCTAAATACCAAACCATTTTATGACCCCAACCCTAACCTTCTGAAAACTAAACAAACCGCAATTTCATAATGACAACCCTAAACTCAAACTGACGCAGTCCTTATGCCAAAATGCCAATGTGACCATGTGACCATTGCCGGCCCACTCTTTCTGTTTGAAGCTAACCATTCAAAGGCACTTTTAAACCAAAAATTAAAAAAAAAAAAGCTTTGAAAAAGAAAGGAACTTTATTTAAGTGTCCGAATGAGTCGTTCTAGCGCTGGAGGGACACTGTAAACTGAAATTAACAATGTCAAGTCAAATGTTGGTTTTTGAGGGGAGGAGAAGCCGGAGAAAACCTCTCAGAGCAGAGTACAGAATCAACAAACTCAACCCATATATGGCACCGAGTCTGGGAATCGAACCTGGTCTACATTGGTGAGAGGCAAGTGCTCTCACCACTGCGCCATCCCTGCACCCCAGTTCAATAGTTGAACTGGTTTGAAGAAAACTGACAAAGTGGTTTGAAAGAAATAAACTGGTTTGACAAAATTTAAACCGAAAATTAAATTAAACCACAGCACATACACACACGAAACAAATGGATCAGTTTGGTTACATAACTCAAATAATAACAAGGACTTCTTGAAGGCTTGTTCTGTTTGACCTGAAGTCTTTGAATTTTGTTGAATTTTGTGCCGTACATTATGCAAATACAGCTCCGACGTTACCGTCAAGAAAGAAGTTGCCCATTATTAGTGGCTTGGCGTCTTACCATCGACACTTCAACTTTACCATCAGTGCGTAATTACAGTTAGAAATTAGTTTTCACTGGTATTAATTAACTGAAGGATTTGCATGGAAAGTAAGTGAAGAAAACCCAAACGTTTTGTTAAAACTAAAGATTCAAGTACGTATATCTTTTTTTGTAATGTCCTTAAACTTTAAATTATCTTGTCTTTGATATAAAAAAGGATGAAAACCACACAAGATTCCAACTGGCTATCTCAAATTTCCGCTAAATATTCTTGGCATGCTACCATTCTACACGCCTTTAATTTGGTATCATTTTCGGTAATGAAATTTATCAAGACATTTCGTATATTCTAAATAATCATCTTTGGCCAATATTCTAACTTTGGGTGGATTCCTTATGCAGAGGACTCCCGAATAACTCGAATCTTCAAGGGAAATTGGAAAAGGTTCGAGTTAACGAGAGTAAGGAGTTAAGCAGCAACTCTTTATGAAGATACAGACGCTGAAGTTAAATGTACCCTAAACCAAAGAGACCTGAACTGGACTGACACGTTTGTTTTTTGTAACGTAAAAAAAGGACAAAGACTACAGAGCTGCTTCAAAATAAATAAAATGTTTTGGACTGCAGTAAACTGTTTGTTTTGATTTGTCACCTACTGACAGAAGTGGTTCGCGTTATCGCGAGAGAATGACCTAAAGGGAAACGAAAATTGCTTCGAGTTAGCGGGAGGTCCGAGTTATCGAATGTTAGAGTCGTCGAGGATAAGATTGCAGTAATTGTATGACGAAAATCCAGGGAAAATCGCCTTTGGTTCGAGTTATCCGGAGTAGATTGTATTCCTCATCTTGGCGCGAATTTGTACTGATATCAAGACTTTGATGACCAAATGGCTGGAGATTTTAGCAAACTCTATCAAATTTTGATGATAAAATTTCCGAATTGAACAGTGACTAATGTTCCATCGGAATTGATGGCTCCAAACTGTAACAATGCAACTACCCATAGAAACCTTTTAAGGAGGCTCGAAAGGGTTTTTAGCTGCGCGCGCAAGTAACCTACACACGCCATAACTAAGAATCACGTATCAGCTGAATAAATCAAATTTCTATCAAAAGTAACACCGCGGTAAAACGCACTGCGCATGAGTACAAATTTAAGCTTCCGGTCCATACGCATATCCGGTTACGTATTTAAATCCAATGTAAACGAGATAAAATTCCGTACTGCGAAGTTTGAAAACAAAAAGTAAGAGTTAGCATAAGAAAGTGGGAGAAAGGTTTGTCTCGTTGAAAAGTTTATTTTTCATTTAAGTTTCAAGCGCTTGCACCAAGGGGTTTGGTGTTTGCACCAGCAACGAAATATGAGAGAATTTCGGGCGCGTTCGCGCTCGACAAGAGCAATTTTTTTTTCGTAGTTCTCCTTGTTGCGTTGGTTTGGTTGTGCGGCTCACCCGCAAAAAAGTGTGGGAAAGCCAACAAAAGCAGCCGTAAATGTGCCGGCAAAAATATTTTTTGTCAGAATATTTAGCTAGAGCTGCCGAACTCCAAGTGGGTTCAACAGTTTGCCGTCTCCATTGGGACGAAATACGGTGGAGCCACAACCGGTGCTAGGTTCTTTCTTCAAAAGGTACTTATAAAATTATCTCGTGCTATTTTGGAGTGTCATTTGCATTTAATGTACCTCACATTTTTATTTTACTCTTCTTGAATACAGTACAGTGCGGACAATTACTTCACTAAAATTCATTGTTGGGGTGCAGGTAGCAAAATGCTACATCAGGCGGTTCAGTCTAAAATTGGTATATTTTGGAAACAAAAAAGGAAGTCACGGAAGCTGGGAAATATTATTTTGAAAAATTAATTGCCAAACGAATTTAAGGAAAAATAATAACTTTATTGACTGCAAAACAAGCACTTTATGCCACTTGACAAACTATTTTTTTTTTAAGACCAAACCCATAAAATTGTACCAATAATTTTGTCAAAAATTTTGTCAAAAATTAATGCCATTTTCACAAGTGGCTATTGAAATTCAGTAGTACTCCAATGTTGTCTCCACATTGAGGATTCAGGTAGAGGGGTGTCCAGGAATCCTATGACACCGACGTTTTGAAAAATTTCGCTAAAAATGAACCTACTCCATTTTTCA